>NC_044050.1:2586849-2594349 GCF_902167405.1 Gadus morhua | reverse complement strand
GGTAGGGAGTGAAGCTCTCTGGATGTGTCCCGGCCTGTACTTCCCCGCCCGACCCCGGCCCCACCCGGCCCGCGGGCTCCAAGCAGAAAGCGCTCCATTGGCTGGTTGTCTCTCAACAGGCAAAGCTTGCGGCAAAGAACATTCCACCTGGAGGGAACGTGAGAAGAGAAGGGATCCAGCTCCTCTAGGGGAGGCCTCCTGGGCTAGAGTCGGTTCACCACTAGCCTTTGAACAGACATGGGTACAATGAGAAGGTCAAAGGGCCCCCACTCAGACCTGACCTCAGGGCCCCACTTACAGCAGACCAGGGAGAGACCTCTTCCATGCTCTGCTCCGTCCCTATGAAGGGTGGAGCATCCAGCTGCACCCGCTCATCCAGCTCCAGAGTGGAAACACGGCTGCCCGCTGCACCCTGGGGGCCGCTGGCTGGAGGGACTCTGGCCAGACGGACTCTCTGGTCCAGGGCTCCTCTCTCTCAAACCGCCGTCCGTTCTGTCAGACTCACAACCCTTTTAAACCTGAGGGAGCCGTGGGGATTTTTGGGGGTTTGGAGGGGGATCACCTTTCCACCAGCCCCACTTCCTTTTAGACACTGACTTCAGACCAGCTCACTGCCGGCGCTTCTTTTCTTTACCCCTCTCTTTTACTTTTCCTGATGCCAGTGGTTGCCACAACATACTTGTTGTATTTGTGTTCACCCCCCCCCCCCCAGAGAGACCGTGTGCACCCAGGTGGAGTGAGATGCTGGATCTCCTCCACCCAACCCCACCCTTTGGCCCCCAGGGCTTGGTTGGGTGCTGTCCCAGCATGTTTAAAAGCA
This sequence comes from Gadus morhua, assembly GCF_902167405.1. Lineage (NCBI taxonomy): Eukaryota > Metazoa > Chordata > Actinopteri > Gadiformes > Gadidae > Gadus > Gadus morhua. The sequence goes on along the minus strand of NC_044050.1, from coordinate 2,593,529 downwards.
AAGCGAGAGAGACTTTCATGAGGCAGGATGATAACATGCTCTCCAGCTAATAATGCAAGCCCCCCCCACCCCCTCCCTCGCCAACGGGAACATTAGACTCACATGACATCATCTACATTCCAACTTTCCTTACATGAACATTTGTCTTGGGCAACAACACGCAGTGAGGCCTCAGAGGAAACGTCCCAGTACTTCAGTTTGTTGAGGGAGAGCGGACGTTTGGTGATTTATGAGCTTAGTTACCACGCTCAATAATTAGATGGTTAGATGGTCGCGCTAAGTCTTGGCAGCTTGTTCGTTATGTTTGCTCCTGGTGCCGTGGAGCAACGTCCAGCCATCAGCTCCTCATCAGACACTGTGCTGTGAACAAAGCCCTCAGTAAGAGGAGCAGAGGAGGAGGAGCCGTGACTGAGGCTGTAAATCTGACGCAGCCACATTGTGATTAACACTCTGTGGCAAATCAAAAGGACTTTGGGAAAATGACCCACTAGCAGATCACATGGATAACAACAGACAAGCAAATGGGACGGTAACACCGGATAGCATTGTGTGTACGTGTGTCTTTGTGTGCGTGTACATGTGCATGTGTTTCTGTGTGTGTGTTTGCCTTTCTTTATGTGTGTGTGTATGCCTGTGACTGTGTTTGTGTATGTCTTTGTTTGTGAGTGTGTGTGTGTGTGAGCCTGTGTCCCTGTTTATGTGCGTGTGCATGTGAATGCGCATGTGTTTTTTTGTGTATGTGTTTGTGTGTATTTGCGTGTGTTTTTGTGCGTGAGTCTGTGTCTTGGTGTATGTGTGTGTGTCTGTTTGTGTGTGTGAGTCTGTGTCAGTGTATTTGAGTATGCGCATGTGTTTTTTTGTGTATGTGTTTGTGTGTATTTGCGTGTGTTTTTGTGCTTGAGTCTGTGTCTTGGTGTATGTGTGTGTGTCTGTTTGTGTGTGTGAGTCTGTGTCTCAGTGTATTTGAGTGTGCGTGTGTGTGTGTGTGTTTGTGCGCTTGAATCTGTGTCTTTGTATATGTGTGTGTGTGTGTGTGTGTGTGTGTGTATGTGTGTGCGTGTGTGGGTTTGTGTGAGTTTGTGTCATTGTGTGTGTACGTGGATGTGTGTGTGTTCGGGTTGGGGGTGGGGGGAGAATAAAAGACTTAGTTTCCACTGAAGAAATGGATGTGGTGTAGCTGGAGTGATGGCAGTGTGGACGTAATCCGAGAGCCCTTTGAGAAGACAGCGCTGTAAGAGGAGGAGAGAGCTTCTCAGCGTCAGAGTTGTGGTGGTTTGAGAACAGTCAAGTAGTTTTTGTATCCTATGTAATTGTTTCACAGTCTTTTTAAAGGACAGTAGGGCTGTGCATGTTTTATGTGTAACAGCTGGTTGCCATACACACAAAGCCATTCAGAGCCAACACAAACAAAGGAAAACTATAGTTGAAGCACTAGGCGCGATAAACACGGGAATCAAATGAATACAATGTCAACACAAGCATCATGAGCAGGGAAACAAGAAGGGCTGCACCAATCAAACGGGAGCGCCTCTCAAAACATTTAGTGCAGCAATGAGTGTGCCATTGAGTTTAGTGGCGTGGAAAGGCCCACGGTGTGTTTATTTCTCCTGGGTTGAGCTGGTTCAACAGCAGCATACTAAGGCCCCTCCAAACCCCACCACGTTGTGTTGAGGAGGTGGAGGAGGTGGAGGTGGAGGTCAGTTTGGAAGGAAATCCAATGAAGTCCAATACTTTTTGACTTTTTTAGGTGTGGGCAGAGGGGTGTTTTAAATGTACAATCTCCAAGTATTTCAAATAATTTGAGCTCATTCAAGTTTCTGGTGTGGTCCTGCTTGAACTGTAAATGGATATTTACATTGTGAAATATTAACACAATTCAGAACAATGGCTATTTCGGTCGAAATGTGTTTGATGTTATTTAAAATAGAGCACAGCACACCCAGGTATGCTCTTCCATACAAACATCATAAATACTATGTGAAGATGCTCCCACCACATACTTGTTACCGTTTGGAGACAGGGATGGGGAAACAGCAGATTACAGAAACACATGGATGGATAAAGTCTTGCTGGTCCTTTTCTCTTCAGGGAGAGAGACATAGAGGCCTCAGGGAGCCTCACAGCCCCAGGCCAGGTCCTTATCCCCCACTGTTAGGGAAACAAGCCGTCTTAGGGCTCATCAGGAGCAGTCGTAGCGTAGCATTACCCCCCCCCCCCCCCCCCCCCCCCCCCCCCCCCCCTACAGCCTCCCTAATTAATGGAGCTGTTTCTCCACTCCACTAAACTCCTTAATTGGCTCAGCATTTCTTAACCATTAATTATGCTCCATTTCATTCTCCCCTAATGAGTCCTGGCCACGCCTCTGTTTTCACCAGTGATTAGCAACCGCTCTTTGACTAGCACTCGCTGACGCTAACAATGACAACAACAATGTCACAAAGTTATGCTGGGTCTTGTTGTTCTTGCTCGCTACCATTGCTCGTTTTGAAATGCTTTTTTGCTGCTCTCATTTAATATCTCTCTCTCTCCTTCTTTCCCTCCCTCTCTCCCACTCCCTCCCTCCCTACCCCTCTCTGTATCTCAGCACCCTTATCCGTCGGAGGAGCAGAAGAAGCAGCTCGCACAAGACACAGGCCTGACCATCTTGCAAGTCAACAACTGGTGAGTGAGGGCCCCTCTCCTGTGGGGCTGTCCTAGGACCAGAGCCACGGTCTCCGGGCCCAGAGCCAAGCCCCCCGGGACCCCAGGCTCCCTGTGGCTAATGATTTGGGAGATTATACCTTAGGGGCCCTTTAATATTTCCCTCCCCCGCTGTTTGCGGGCGGATCAGGTCATTAGAGGGTGTTTGTTTGGACCGGGCGAGGGGAGTTCTGTTGTTTACTGATCATATGAGCAGAGCCAGTGGGGAACCAAACTCAACAGGTTGGTCAGTGTGCACCCAAAACGCTGACTTTGACAGTAAGCTGGCCGAAATACATAGCAGTGAGGGATAATTATTCAAACCATAATGTCCACCATGGCCATTTTCCTAAAATCAATGTAAATATAATGAATGGAATATTTACGTTAACTAGATCACGGCCTTGATATCAAATTATACATTCAGCTCCTGGTGACATCCCTGAATCAAAGCACAAATAGGCCTATATATATGTATATATATATATATATATATATATATATATATATATATATATATATATATATATATATATATATATATATATATATATATATAATACTAAGCTTCCCCTTTCCTTGACTCCTAACATTCCTGATGGAAAAATAATAAAATAAAGGTTGGCTGTCCATGCTCAGCACTAGCTGTTGTGAGAGCCACACACACACACACACACACGCAGTCACGCACGCACGCACGCACGCACGCACGCACATACACACACACACACACACACACACGCGCGCGCGCGCACACACACACACACACACACACACACACACACACACACACACACACACACACACACACACACACACACACACACACACACACACACACAGACAGGTGCCAGAGTGCATGTTGTGCGAGTGGGGCTGTAGCATGCTCAGCTGCACGCTTCTCCTCCCTCAAGGACTCACACTCATGCCTGGCTCAATGCCGGGGCGTGCTAGCACTCGGCTAGCGCTCTGCTAGCTCTGCTGTACCATGAAGAGAGAGAAGCCGATGATAGGCAGACAAGAGGACATGTTTTCACCACAAGGATCAGTAGCAGGGCAATATTACATTGATAATATATATATATATAATATATATATATATATATATATATATATATATATATATATATATATATATATATCACTGGCTACTGACCTTGATGGAGAAAACATCCAAGTCCAGTTCATTCCTCAACTCTGCTGGCTTTTGAGGACATTAATAACCCCCCACACAATACTTAAACTGTTGCCGTGGAAACTCCTCCTGAGGTTTTTTCTTCCTTATTCTGCTTAATGTGGGAGTGGAGAAGGGAGGCCAGGAACATACCACCTCTGTGAGAGGAAACCATCTCAGGACCATCGCGTCTCTGACATGCTGGTGTTCATGTGGAAGCCATATACAGTATACAGTATATTTACACACAGAATACATACTTAATACTCATACATTTATTAAAGGGCCTTCTGCATCTGAACGCTCAAGCTGAGATCAATTCAGTGGTCCCTGGTTTCACTGGGAAGCAGTAGTCACCAGAGTAGTTCTTACTGGGACACGGTAGACACCAGTGCGGTTCTTACTGGGACGCGGAAGACAACAGAGTGGTTCTTACTGGGACGCGGTAGACACCAGAGTGGATCTTACTGGGACGCGGTAGACACCAGAGTGGTTCTTACTGGGACGCGGTAGACACCAGAGTGGTTCTTACTGGGACGCGGTAGACACCAGAGTGGTTCTTACTGGGACGCGGTAGACACCAGTGTGGTTCTAACTGGGACGCGGTAGACACCAGAGTGGATCTTACTGGGACGCGGTAGACACCAGAGTGGTTCTTACTGGGACGCGGTAGACACCAGAGTGTTTCTTACTGGGACGCGGTAGACACCAGTGTGGTTCTAACTGGGACGCGGTAGACACCAGTGTGGTTCTTACTGGGATGCGGTAGACAACAGAGGGGTTCTTACTGGGATGTTCACGTGGGACCAGCAGGGAAACGCTTGAGAATAGTGAGAGAACTTCAGTGTGACAACATACACATGTCCTGGTGAACTTCTGCAGAAGGGCAGTACAGTATATGCTATGTCCTCTGACTGCCTCTCTCTCGCTCTGTCTCTCTTTGCCTCTCTCTCTCTCTGTCTCTCTCTCTCTCTCTCTCTCTCTCCCTCCCTCTCCCCCTCCCCCTCCTCACCCAGCCATCTTGGTGTCGGCTGGTCGCTGGTCGCTGCCAGTGGCTCAGCTCATTTTTGCTGTGTGTCATGGCTCTTTGCGTTTTTCAGTTTTCTGCGTGATGATATAGCTAAGTGTGTAGAAGAATGTGTTGAGTGTATAATGGGAGGCAATTGAGTGTGTGTGTGGGGGAGGGTTAGGTGCATCTGCGTTTGTGTGTGTGTGTGTGTGTGCATATGTGTGAGTGTACATCTGTGTGTGTGTGTGTGTGTGTGTGTATGGAGGGGGATGGGGTGTAACGGGTGTAAATGGCATTTTCACGGCAAACAGCTGGACTGGTTTATTTAAACATACCCAGGGGGGGGGGGGGGGGGGTTTGGTGCAGGGGCGGCATGGGGGAGGGAAGGTGGGCTCTGACCTGGGAATGACACCCGGGCAGGGCGGAGTCTAGGCTGTTTAATGGAGTAGTAGAGGAAGGTGGAGGTGGGGCCGGTGGTGGAGAGAGGCTACTGCCAGACTCAAAGAGAGAGCTGGGGCTGTTTGAAAGCCCAGGAGTAACGGTCAGCAGAGCCCAGACCTCAGCCCCACGCCCGCACCACCAACGCGCGCCAGCGAGCAGACGGGTGAGCGGTCCAAGGGGGGCCGCGGGCATCCGCCCCCCCCATACCCCTATACCGTAGGGACATTCTGGTGCTGCTGCAGCGCTAGCACCCGTGCTAATGTAAGTGTGTCCCTGTGTAGCTGTCGAGACCCCAAACATTGACATGTCTAGTTAAGAAACACTGAGTAGAACATACCCTCTTTGGATGATAAGTAAATGTATAATAAGTGATTAAAACACTGGAGCAGACAGGTGCTGTGTTAACGCCTAGATCCAATGTCAAGCCGCCGTCACCCATTGTGTGGGGAGGAAAGGAAAACAAACTCACAGTCGTTGGCAGTTTATGAGCCATCTAGCTGGAGGGAGAATGGGGCCACTATTGTGGGAGACAGGGGGCTGGGGGTGCTGTCGGGCAGGGTGGGGTGGGCCTTCGGCGCAGGGTCCCATAAACGCAGCCCCGCAGCGGGTCACCCAGGGGTGAGCGCTTAACTCCCTGAAGGAGGGTGCAGCCTCCCGGCCCCTGAGGAGCATCTGATTGGCTGCCAGACGGGCGGAGCCATGATGGCCGGTTGTTGGGCTCCTGAGAGCACGGGGGCCAGCAGGCCCTCGCTCTCTCCTCATCTCCTTCCTGCTCACCTCCTCCCTCCTCATCTCCTCCCTCCTCACCTCCTCCCTCCTCACCTCCTCATCTCCTCTCTCCTCACCTCCTCCCTCCTCCCTCCTCCCTCCTCACCTCCTCCCTCCCCTTCTCTCCCCACACTGGACTCCTTTTCTACCTCCTCATCCTGTAGATTTATTTCTCTGTTTGCTGTTCCTCTCCATTGTCCTTCCTTCCACGTCTCTTTTTACTTTCAGTCCACCATCTCTTGTTCTACTTCTCTTTTCTATCACGTGGGCCCTTTAGCCCTCTCTCTTGTTCCCTGTTGCTTTCTTTCTTTTATTCTCTTTCTTTCTTTCATCTTTCGTTCTTTCTTTCTCTCTTTCCCCACTGTTTACCCTCCTCTCCGCTGGCTCCGTCCAGAGAGCTGTTGGTCACAGCGTGTCCCCGGCTTTGTGCTGCGCTGGGCATCCCGTCAAACTCCTGCTCCTGTGGGGGTTTTTGGGCCCAGTTTCCTGTCTTGAGACGGTGGCACCTCTACGTGATCCCCCTCTGTTCTCCTTGCATCTCAGCCCCAACCTCCTCTTCTTCCACCTCCTCCTTCTCCTCCACCTCCTCCTCCTCCACCTCAATCCCAC
>NC_044050.1:2456849-2584349 GCF_902167405.1 Gadus morhua | reverse complement strand
ATTAGGATTTTGATCTAATAGTGGGGCACTACGTTGCCGGTGAATGACCACGATACTTAAAAAACGACCAGATTTAGGTTTTTACTATTTGCTGCCTTCCCTTCGACTTTGTGCTTTCGAATCCCAATGCTTTAGTGTTTTTTGAATAAATAAGCCCGCCCCCTTCCCCTGGCCAACCTGTTACATTTGGTGCTCCCTGGACCAGGGGCTTAGCCCCCCACAGTGAATGGTCCCTGAAGCCCCAGAGATTAGCCCCGGACAAAGAGGCTAATCGCTCCGACCGGCCACTCCATTTAACATTTGAACCTGGGATTAAAACAAATAGAAGCGGGCAGGAACCCAGATGAAAACACAGGCGCTGGCCCGCTCTCAGAGCCATTAACCCTGGACCCACTTTAAATGGTGGACCTGTGAACAGTGGCTTGGGAGGGGGCCTGCTCCACAAAACACTCAAGGTTGGACCGTGTGCCCATAAGTACCACGATGTAAGGGTCAGTGGCCCGGTATCGGCCAATAGGAAGAACCGGCGTACATACAGATGATCCAACGTCCTTCACACGCATGTATGAGACATGGCCCAGTTATACTGGAGAGGTGACAGCCCTCAGCAACATGTCAGACGTTCACTTATCGTGAGCAACATGTCATCATTTGATTAGAATGCTGAGTTTAAAAGAGATGTTATTGAATTGAAGTCTAATGTAGGCAGAGGTGTTCCTCAATGTGTCATAATGAGACCAGTCCTCGGGTTACCTAATCTAAATAAACCCTGTACAGAATAAGGTCTCCAGGTCTAAGTTGTGCAACGGGCTGCGCCACATAGAGCAGTTATGGAAGTCGAAATAGAACCAAACCAAATGAGGCTATTACTGGACAGTTGAATGGCGAGAGAGGTTGAGCGAGAGTGAGAGAGAGAGAGAGAGAGGGAGGGTGAGTGAGTGAGAGAGAGAGTTTGAAAGAGAGAGAGAGTGGGAGAGAGAGAGAGAGAAAGAGAGAGAGGGGTAAAGGGAGATTGTGAGAGAGAGAGAGAGAGAGAGAGAGAGAGAGAGAGAGAGAGAGAGAGAGAGAGAGAGAGAGAGAGAGTGTGCGGGAGATGGAGAATGAGAGAGAGAGAGGTAGCGTGAGAGAGAGAGAGAGAGAGGTAGAGCGAGAGAGAGAGATGGTAATTAAAAGTCGTGACGGGAGACAGTAATCATGGTTTCCATGTGTGTATGTGCGCGTGTATGTGTGTGTGTCTGTATGTGTGTGTGTGTGTGTGTGTGTGTGTGTGTGTGTGTGTGTGTGTGTGTATGTGTTGCGTGCATCTCCACAGTGAGCCATGGCGGCCCCTATACTCCAGATGGTCAGCCAATGGGAGGCTTCGTCATGGACGGCCAGACACACATGGGAATCAGGCCACCTGGTAGGAAGTGGATTGCGTAAAAACACACCCACAAAAATACATAATACGCATATGTGCCTACACACACACACACAGACACACACACACACACACACACACACACACACACACACACACACAGCATGTCCAAAAGAGAAGTGACACGCAAACACACACACACACACAGACACACACACACACACACACACACACACACACACACACACACACACACACACACACACACACACACACACACACACAGAGTCCAAAAGAGAAGTGACACACACACACACACGCACCCACACACCCACACACAGACACACAGAGTCCAAAAGAGAAATGACACATGCACACGCTCACACTTGTTCTATTTGCGTGCCCCCCTGTTGGGAGGTGACATGAGGTTGTCTCTGTGTTGGAGCCGCGGGCCAGACGATTCTCAGACCCTCAGACGTCCTGTAATGGATATAAACCACAGCGTTATCACACGGGTACACACACAACATGGAAGGAACTACTAGTTCACTGAAAACACAACTAGAACAAAGTTTGATTCAGGTCTCTGTGGGTATGAGACAGTAACGTGTGTGTGTGTCCCTGCAGGAACCCTAGGAGGCATGGGCATGGGCATGGAGGGACAGTGGCACTACATGTGAAGCCCTGGCTAGGGGCCCCTCTGTAAGTAGCACTCTAACACACGACCACACACTGCACTACACGGGGCGCTCGCTAGGGGTCTCTGTATGACATCAGTATAATTATAGAAACTAGAGTTTTCCCGTCCCGTGCTCAACCTCTACTTGTAATTAAAGCAAGGCATTAATGTGGAAACCCCAGTCGATAATGTGACAAATTTGAGAGCGCATAATATAATAATATTTTTGCCTATAATGTTACAGCGTATAACATTCGCTCACCACAAATGACTCTTAAAAGCAGTGCCAACATTAAAATATTTTTTAACCATTCAGCAAACAAAAGGCAACAGGCTGATTATCATTTAGGGGGCCACTCAATGACATGCAGAGATCATCATCAACACGCCAACTGAAGTGGTGTGAGAAATACCGACCTGCTATTCCTCATTCACATATAAGGTAATTTACATTTCCTAAGGAGAAAATACTACCTCAGTATTATTCAGGAGATTTTCAGGGTACAAATGTCAGGATATATTCACACATACGGCCCATCAGGAGAATATCAGGACTTAAACGTGTGTCTGAAAGCAGCTTGTGTGTGAGCATTTGATTACATTATAAAATTGGTCAATTTATGGTAACAGGGATAATTGTTCAAAGGAAAGTGTGGTATACTATGCATGCAAATCAATTATTGAATAGCTTATCTAGCTATCTCTTCCAATGTCCTGGCCAAGACAAGCAGCAGTAACCTACAGTCGAACATAGCATACAGACAAAACATAAGAAAAATATTAAAAAACTAAAACAGTCCGCAGGGGGGAAGGGGGATATCAATATTGACATTTCGGGAGGCTCAAGGAAGACAGTACTATTAAGTTTGAGCAACAAAGTCTAGTCTTGTGGTGGACTCTATAGACGTAATTCATCATACTGTGTTATTGACATGTTTTCGTTGTGTTATAGGGACACTGTCATATTATGGTGTTTTCCCAACAAGTAAACATAGTATTTGAATTCCAGAAAACATGTTTTTGAAGCTGTTTGCTGGAAATAGCTTTTAGGAAAAAAAATCGTGCCTACTGCTATTCCCCTCCGTTTCAGTCCCTTCAGAATGCACTGTTTCTGGTGTCTGTAGCTTTAATGCAAATTAGCTGCTTCCCATTGAGCAATGAGCTGTCAGACTGAACCACAGAATCGAGGAGAAGGGATTGTTGCCATTTGTGGACTCCTGGAGCTCTATATCTATATCATATAATATAATATATTAATATTAATATTATATATTGGTATTATATTAAATTATATCTAATATCACGGCCAGAAGCTATGTATGCCTCGGATGATATTATGAATTATCATAAAGACTGTGTCTGAAGTTTCTGGCACTTCCACAACAAGTAAAGACTCATAGTGGGGGATATCTCGGCAATGGCTGAGAGGAATGGAACTTTGGCCTTGACTCTCTGAAGTCCATGAACTGCGACACGGAAGAGAAAGAGAGATTGCACTCCGGGAGCTGAGCTGCCGGAATTGCCGCCGTGCTCCCCGCGCCGGAGCTGCCGGACTGCCACCGGACCTGCCAGCTTCGGCGGCCGTTCAGCCCCCGGAGCACACCCGCCGGAGCAGCCGGAAAGCTTCGGCCGCAGTTCAGCTCCCGGAGTACACCGCCGGAGCTGCTGGACGGCTTTGACGGCGGACAGACTGAGCTATCCCCACGGCAGTCCGGCAGCTCAGCTCCTACAATCCCTTTCTCCTCCATGTCTCCTCCTCCGGACTGCCGCCAAAGCTTCAGCAGCAGTCCGGCAGAGAAAGGGATTGTACTCCTGGAGCTTAGCTGCAGGGCTGCCGCCGAGTTACCCCCGCCGGAGCTGCTCGTCGCTGGTCCACAAAATCTCAGCTATGCTCTGATTGGAGGGATGTAGGGAAGTGGGCGGTAACATTCAACTTCCTACGTAGGAGGGGGCGCCGAAACTGACTCGCTTGTTTTGTAACTGTAGGCAGGGTACTTTCAGTAATGCATATCTCACTCCAAAAATCATGTCCAGACTTTTTTCAAAGTTTTTATGCATGTGGGAACACCAAAGACCAAAAACAACACCCCAAATCCCAGGAAAAGTGTTGTTTTCATAATATGTCCCCTTTAACGGTTTTTAAATGACAAAATGAACGACCTGCCGTTGCTTGTCGAGGTGAGAAATTGTCTCTTCCCTTCTTTTATCGCAATTTCTACAGTCTATAGACAGAACCTATAGACAGTCTTACCTGGGTGAGTTTGTCGACGGCGGAACCGTGTGTTCACACCAAACGTGATGGGGCGACAGGATCCCATACAAAGTGAACGTATAGACGCGTTTCGGGCAAATTTTTCGCGAGAGAAAACGGGCGACAAGTTTTGATTTGTCGCGCCACACTTTTGCCGTGCACAGGCAAGCGCGTTCACGAGAATTTGTCGCGCGAAAAATTCGCTCAGGTTCAAATATTTGAACTTTGACGCGAATTTCGCGTGATGACAGCCAATCAGCGTTCAACAGCGTGGCCACTGAGTCACATGTGTAACGTAACAGCCAATCAGCGTTCAACCGTCAAACTCAGTGCAGTCGGGGACTCCGGGGTGAACTGCAGCATTGAGGAGAAAGTGAATGTTGCCGTTTGCGACTCCCGAGCTCTATATATAATATAATAGTATTATATAATATAATATTTGTATGCATAATATCACGGCCAAAAGCTCTGTGCGCCTCCGGATGGCCGTAGCGCGGGGAGCTCTCATAGGGATTGGTCTTCTCGGGGTTTCTTTACCGGCGTTGCTATGTTTCCGGTCTTGTGTGTTCCAACGGTTTATTAGGTAGGCCTATCTAATAAATCTCTGTCTATTCAATACTTCATTCACTGCCTCTTCCGTGGTCATTACAATATTATGAATATACTGCGTCGGGCCCTCCGACGTCTCTCCCTCTTCCACAAAAGGTAAAGACATGCAATGGTGGTTATCTTGTTGTGGCGCGACAAATTCGACAAAACTTGCACAGCGACAGATCATGATGTGGGGCGCGACAAAACTTCGGCGACAATGCGAACGGGCGAAAAATTTCGCGTTTGGTGTGACTGTGAAGACACAGTTACGTTAGTATCTTACCTCGGCGACTGTGTCACTGCCTTTGCCTTGATGTGCGGTGTGTGCGCGTGCGTGTGTGTGTGCGCTTCCGTGTATGTGTCGCTGCCTTTGTCTTGACTCGGGGTGTTTGCGCTTGTACGCGCGAGTGTTTGTGTGCGTGTGTGTGCGTTTCCTTGTATGTTCGTGCACATGTGCGTGTGTGTGCGGTGTGTGTATGCGCTGGGTATGTGCATGCTTGCGGTGTATGTATGTGTTCGCGCGTGCTGTGTGTGTGTGTGTGTGTGAGCTGCAGGCTGCTTGCCACATGCGCACATGACCAACTTGAGTAACTGGTGCGACAGGCCTGCTATTATAGTAGATAAGATACTTATCGTAGACTCACGGTATTTCGATTTGCTAGACCTTTCTCACAAATGCTATCCATAAATCCTTCCGGGTCATGGCTCATTCACACAGTCTAGACACGACTGTTCCTCCCTAACGATTGATACGACTGTTTCTCCCAAATGATTTACACGACTGTTTCTCCCTAACGATTGACGCAACTGTTTCTCACTAACCAGTGAGAAACACTGGTTAGTGTTTCTCGCCACGCTACCACCACTTTATAGACAGGCTAGGCCTGTAGGCACGACAAACTGAGCAGACAACGCTTCCATAGTGAAAACAAACGCCGCCCCCCAAAAAGAAACATGCTGAGAAAAAAAAAATACACCCCTGTCTCTTACGATTGACACGACTGTTTGTCCTTAACGATGGACATCAAACTTTTGTAAGCGTGCAAGACCTACCCCCAGAGACAGACTGGCACAACTGCGATTGTGACACTGATAAACCAATCAGGCTTCACTTTCCACACAAGGATATCTTTCCCTGAGTCTCCGTAGGTCTACGCTGCATCCATCGTTTTCTTTTCCAACGTCCTAAAATGGCGTCCCTGTCCCTTCCTTCAGAATCACTCCAGCTGTGACAGAATGTTGCTGACTGAAACACTGGCTGGGGCATGCTGGGTTCATAGTAATACGATATAATAGCGTCACAATTATTAGAACTCTTATTCCTCCATAATACTGCAGAGTTCACGGATAACAAACAGCCTCATCAAGGCTTCCCAGTGGTCTACCTCCTACCTCACAGGCATGAAGCAGAACAGGCCAGCGTGGCATGAAATATTACCCAACCGAGGGACCAGCTTCCCCAAACATGGTTGGGAGAAGCAACCGTGTATTTATTCAGTGTGATGACGGAGATGCCAGTACACCACAACACCACACCACCATAAGCTGTACATGTGTTGTGTACTTGTACACGTGACGTCCTATCACCACATAGAAAAAAAAGGTTGAGTGTGAACCTCAAGTACAATACCAGCTATGTATATGCTGAATTAAGGCCAGTATACTACTCAGACTCGTAATACGTAATAATTACGTAATCCGTAATCCGACTCCGTAACCACGGAGTTCTCCGTCGTGATGTCGGATACGCAATGCAATTCGCCGCCCGATCGATCTTATATGTTGACTATAAACCATGTAAATAGTTTTTACATGGTAAAAACTATTAAACTTCCAAAGCTTTACAAATCGTATTTGGTGTTTTATTGGCCCTTAATGTGCAAAGTAAACAATGTTCAAAGTAAATAAGGTGCAAAGTCAAACCGGAGAAGTGATTCCGGAAATGATTTTGTTAGAGGACCAATCACAGCCCTTGCCGTCTCCGTTGCGTCAACGGATAGTTAAAAAATATTGATGCGCACGTAAGCTACGGAGAGGGTCTCTGACAGGCTCTCCGGCTACAGAGAGAGCTCTCCGTCTCTATGTACTGCACTTTACGGAGGACTATATACCGGCCTTAAGAGATCTAAAGCGAAGCTACATCCCAAAGATTGGTTGCACACATTGGCAGACACTAAAGAAAGCTTGTCTAAATGTCATGTCTAAGCATGGGCGTTGAGGGCCACATTTTATTCCCCTGCTGGCCCCACGTTGACGTTACGGCCCTGATGGATGCTGCGGATCCAGAGGTCAATTAAAGCTAAGAGGTGCTTTCTATATTCTCTCACTTCCTGTTGATTAAATTGATCATAAGCGAAAGAGCAGGGGGTGGGGGAGGATAATGATTGGCTCTCTCGCTCTCTCCCTCTCCCTCTCCCTCTCTCTCTCTCTCTCTCTCTCTCTCTCTCTCTCTCTCTCTCTCTCTCTCTCTCTCTCTCCTCATCTGATTATGGGGTTGTTACTCCGTATGTAATTTTCATTAAGCCCGGGCATACTTAGCGCAATTAATCAGATGCTTTCTCCACTTCTCCAGTCAGGACCCCCGCCTCCCGGCTGGGAACAGACCAAAGACCACTCCGGTTAAGGGGGGGTGGCCGGCTGGGAACAGACCAAAGACCACTCCGGTTAAGGGGGGGTGGGGGCTGATTTACCCTCAAGGATTTCTGTCTTTAATGTTCTGGGCCCGGCGGGTCAATTGAAGACCATTATAGGACCCCCCCCCCACCACTGAACACACTCCCTCAGGCCCTTGGTAATTAAGAGTCTTGCCTCTTGGGAAACAATCCACCTGTCAGTTGGGCTGTGCCATCCCGAGCCAGCCAGCCATGTGCCCCCCTATCCCCGACACACCCTCCCCCCCAACCCTGACACACACACACCCCGACACACACATACCTTGAGCTTTTGGGTTCCTGGGCGTCTGGAAGCAGACGTAGATTTGGAACAGCCCCTCCCTGCCAGCAGACAACGTTGTACTTAGAGCTGCTGTTGGATCCTTTCTCACCCACAACTCCCACCTCCTTGACCTCAAGGACTATCCCACCTCCTTGTGTGTCTCCCTGCAGTAGTGGGGTGACCTTCATATTTGATATAAAGTTCCCCCTCACTCAACTCTTTCTTTGTAAAGGGGGGGGGGGGTCTACAGCGTGGGTCTGGCCTCAGGGAGTCACTCTTATGCCGCTTTTCCACTGCATGGTACCAGCTCGACACGACTCGACTCGACTCGACTCAGCTCGCCTTTTTTGCGTTTCCACCGCGAAAACATGGTATCTGGTACCTGAAGTGGCTGCTTTTTCTAGTACCGCCTCGCTCTAGGTTCCAAGCGGCTGAGCCGATGCTAAAAGGTGACGTCGGCAGACGGCCGGCCACTGATTGGCCAGAGAGTGTGACGAAGTCACGAGAGCGACATGGCAACCATGCTGGTAACAGCCATAGCAGCGCCGCAGCCAACATATTCCACTTCTTCAACATGCCAGCTAATAATACGAACACGAATACCATCGCATCGATGTTCTCCATTGTTGTTATGTGGGTTCTGTCCATGTGTGGGTTACGTAGGTGTTGTTTGGGTCGCGTACAAAAATACGTCACGGCCCTTTCGCGCAGCCGACCCCGCCCACGTCCCGGAGGTACTATTTGCGGTGGAAAAGGACCCGCGCTGCTACCGTGTCGAGTCGTGTCGTGTCGAGTCGAGCTACATGTGCGGTGGAAAAGCGGCATTACTGTCCCCTAGAGGGGTCTCTCCACACAGTGATTGGTCCGGGGTTCATTCAGACCAAGTGGTCTGTTGAGACCCAGTGTTCGTTTGGTGAAAATGACCCGAGACCTTTTCATTTTCTCATGTCAAATGTACACATGTGACAGTTCATGGATTAGCAGAGACAGTCCATACATGTCTTTTTGTTTCACTTGGATGATTTGGAGGAAACGTGCTGGCCATACAGGGAATCTACTGCTACTGTTGACAGCTGAAATACACGCTGCATTGCTGTTATTAGGAGTGCCTTGCTCTAGGGTGGTGGGGGAGGCTGGTCTGAAGGATTTGATCTGCTGGGAGGGGTAGAGGTGACTGGTATAGGGACTGAGCTGAGCACTGGTCCATTTTCACCATGCGGGAGTGGAACTGGTCAGTGACCGACGGGTCAGGGGGCGGACGGGGCAGGTTGGGGGTCGGGGGGAGGTTGTTAGGGTTGTACACACCGAACTGCGGCTCAGAACAAGCTGCCTTTTTGTACTGCAAATCTATTGGTTGAAATTGCGACAGTCCCCTTCCCCATTGGATAAGGACGGAGTGGCTGTGGTCTCCACGGAGTCTCCAGCCCTGCTGCCTCACTCTGACTCTTGTGTTTGTCTCTGCAGGGACTCAGGACTACACGCAAGGCCCGGCCTGGACATCCTGTCATCCCCTCCCCCTCAGAGCCCCTCTCTCCCGGCAGGCCGGTCCAGAGAGCAACCAGCCCCCCCCCAATGGACACCCTGCCCTAGCCTTGCCTTGGCTCGCTGTCAGCAGAGCTGACATCAAACGCCTCCTGAAACCAGGGTTCCCCCCATGGCATTTGAAGTGTGGGGGACCATTGTTTTCCAAACACCTGCTCCTGACCTCTCCCTCCGTCTCCTACGTGAAGACCCCTGGCCCACACTGAGGGAGGACGGCGAAAACCAAAACGTAAAGAGAAAGCACGTTGTAGATGAGCATGTAGAGAGGGTGCTGGAGATTGGGGGGGGGGGGGGGGGGGTTGTTTAACTAGCCCGGTAACTTGTGTTGACAAGCAGCTCAGCTGATGTCTGTATGCTTTCCAAGGAAGGGGCTTATCAAGGAGACCAGCATGTCTCTACCCTTTTGTGGAGAGGATGACTCTGATGGATCCAGCTCTTTGGGGAAAAATGGACAAGGAAGAGCTGCAAAGTGGTGGGCTCCTCGCTGTAGCTCCATGGTCTCCCTGGACCTAGACAAGAAGAGACACTTTTTCCACAGGCTCTGGGGTGGCCTTTTGCATATGATGCTGTTTTCAAACAAGGATTTGGTCTTGTTTGATGTTTCACACTGTGTGTGTCTTTTTCGTAGACTTTTATCTTCACTTGATGTCTATGAATCTCGTTACACCTAAAATGATAATAAATATATAAAAAAAAACGTTTGTTTGGTTCTTCAAAGTGTACGAATTGAAAGAAGTTATTCTGCTCCATATTGCATAACACCTAAACAAAAACCCTTTAAGGCTAGCCTGTAGGGTTAGGGGATATGATGTTCACTGGACTATGTGTAGAAGGAGACGTGTGTATCATATACTTAAAGCCAGACAGCCTCTTCACATCCCTGTAAATTAATTCTGCATTCACTTCATTAGCTTATGACATAAAACTTTGTGGTTTGGCAAAACTTATGATTGGTAGGCCTAACTATTTACATAGCCATCCACAAAGTGAGTCTAGTGTGCGAGCATTATAGGTTAAACTGTGGTAGAACAAAGAATAATTAGGGGTCCAAGCCAACAGGTTGGATCCCTATTGTTTTTGTAAGGATTTTTCTTCCTATTATTATTATTCCCAGCTAGAAGTGGTACCACAGCCCAAACCGTAAATGGTGCCGACACGCCAATTACATGACTACATCCAGGTCCGTGAGGTGACGGCAGACGACTAAATCCAGACATGCCGGCCACTAGGTGGCGCTATACCAAGGAGAAACACGTTTGGGGCTATAGCTCCCACACCGAACCTCCCACAGTCAAAAACTTGTACCCACATATTCACTGGAGTCTGCTGCATCTTTTGGCATAGGCCACGCCCATTTGCGTCCATAATTTTTTTTCGCAAAATCGCCAAAACCGCTAAACTGTTTTCTCGCTACTCCTCCCACATTCCTTGACCAATCAACACCAAACTTTGCACACGACATCTTCAGACGCACACGAAAAGAAAAACTCCAACACTTTTTTGATCCGACCTTCGATTACGAAACGGTAGCATTTTGAATATTTGTTTATTAGCTACGTTTTACGTCGAAAATCAAAAATCCAGAAAAATACCAAAATTAGACATCGGATCAAGTCCAAATTTTACACACATGTCGGTGCCAACCTTGATGTCGTTCGATAAAAAATTCGGAACATTTCGCCATTAGGGGGCGCAATAAACGAGGAAATTGTGTATCTTCTACAAAATTTCGCCGCGAAAACGCTACGCTGACTTCTCGCTACTCCTACCACGGTCAAATCCTTTGTATCCACAGGTTCAGGGTAGCGTTTTGAACACATGCTTCGCATTGTGCCGGCGAAACGCACATTTCTTGTCGCGTTGTGCCGGCGAAATGCACACTTCTTGGACCCCTGCATAACTGCTTGCAGTTCTAGTTATATATGTATTTACAGAGAGAGAGAGAGAGAGAGAGAGAGAGAGAGAGAGAGATCAATATGCCTAGCCTTCTCTATCAAGGATTGAAAATTAGTAGAAAATGGAGGAGGCCATCGCCAGGTAATTGGTCACAGGCTTGCAGTTTATTGATGACAGCCGACCATACTAGCACCCAGTTGAAGATCACACAAAGCTCCATAGTACAGTGGCAAGCACCCAGTGGGTGCTGCAGTACATCTTACAGAATAGGGGGAAATTAAAAGCCACACATGGATCAGAAGCATCGGGATGAAACAGATCGCCGAAGCCTTTCCCATTCCAGTTAGGCCGACGGTCAGTAAATCTTGGCAAAAGGATCCTCAAAAGAAACAGAGTAGCATCAGAAGGAATGGGAACACATTAGCTCTACAAACGCATTTTTAAGAAGTCAAAGAAAACAGAGGAGCTTTGCAGCTAAAAAGCTTCAGCTAAACACCTAAATGGAGAGATTAGTTCCCCCTCACGCTCCAGTTGGCGCCCTCAATAGACAAGCTCTCCAATCCCCTGGGAGCTTCCTAGATAGTCCTACTCCTCCTGTCCTCCACTCGGTCCATAGGCCTACTCCTCCTGTCCTTCCCTCCACTCAGTCCATAGGCCTATCCTCCTTCCCTCCACTCGGTCCATAGGCCTACTCCTCCTGTCCTCCCCTCGGTCCATAGGCCTACTCCTCCTGTCCTCCAACTCACTCAATCCATAGGCCTACTCCTCCTGTCCTTCCCTCCGCTCGGTCCATAGGCCTATCCTCCTTCCCTCCACTCGGTCCATAGGCCTACTCCTCCTGTCCTCCACTCGGTTCATAGGCCTACTCCTCCTGTCCTCCACTCGGTCCATAGGTCTACTCCCCCTGTCCTCCACACCACTCGTCCATAGGCCTACTCCTCCTTCCCTCCACTCGGTTCATAGGCCTACTCATCCTTCCCTCCACTCGGTTCATAGGCCTACTCCTCCTGTCCTCCACTCGGTCCATAGGCCTACTCCTCCTGTCCACCACTCAGTCCAAAGGCCTACTGCTCCTGTCCTCCACTCGTGCTACAGGCCTACTCCTGACTTACTCAATGCCAGCGACCACAAATACCTGCTTTATTTTCTTTAAAATGAATGCCTTATTTTGGACGCTTGAGAATTGGGAATTGTTTACTTTATCATTAGAGGCCAGAAGTCGAAACCAAACTACCCTGGCTGCTAACCTTGAACGTGTTCTCTGTTTAAACTAAGCATGTTATATTCATTCTCGGGTTTAAAGGGACAAACGGGGGAAATCATTTCTCTAAAAAGTTCCCACCCCGACTGCAGCATGAACCGTATTCAACTGGCCCGTTTCTCCACCTGGAGGTGAAGTCTCGTGTGTGACTGCCCTCTCCAGGGGCTTAAATGAACTGCCTTGATCTCGGTTTGATATGCTGATGAAATGGGCCGCTAAGAGACTCCACGTCGCGCTTAAAATTTTAAAGGCTGAAAATTAAAAATACATATATGATATATACAATTGCGCGGAGTGACTTTATGGGATCATGGCTTGCCAAACCCTAAACCCTGCACGGATCGACAGTTTTATGTATGTGAAATGACGGGCACCTTAAAGGTGACATATTACGCTATTTTCACAACAAGTAAACATAGCATTTGAGTTTTCAAAAACATGTTTTTGAAGCTGTTTGCTTGAAATAACTTTTAGGAAAAAAAATCTCGCCTGCTATTCCCTCTGTTTCAGTCCCTTTCAGAATGCGCTGTTTCAGGGGGGTGTAGCTTCAATGCAAATGAGCTACCATCCATTGCATTTGGACACACCCTTCTAACAAACTGTTACCATGGTTACGGAGAGAGTGTACCGTAGCATGTGAAATTAGCGGACATGGCAGCTTCAGTGGTTCAGCCATATATGTTCGAACCTGAATCGGATCCTGAAGAAGGAGAGGAGGCTCCTGCAGATCCTCAGACTCCAAGAATTCAGCAGGATGCTTCTGAATGGTTAGTCAAAGAAAAACTTTCTATTTTTTATGGAACTTTTCAACGTCATTGTCTGAGTTTCCCGCATAAGTTAGACGCTAGCTGCTGGCACTAGATATATAGAAGACATTAGGGTTGACGCGGTGTGGACATTTTCACACCGAGTAATACACTCGCGTCAACACCGGTATTACCGAGTATACACGGTAGGCCTATAAACTTTGAAACTAGGTCAACCGCCATCTTATCCGTCAACTCTCCTCTCAGTTTGTGACAGTGTCTGAATCGCTGTCTAATCAATACTTCATTCACTGCCTCTTCCGTGTTCATTAGAATATTATGAATAGTCTGCGTTGGGTTCAAATGCTTGAATCAGACGATTGCAGGGACAGACCCTGTGATTCAGTATGCATGGTAAGGTGCTCTTGGAAAATATGTGACATAGTAGTAGTGCAAACGAAATAAAAAGAAGTATGTAGTACTAGCCATCTTTAGAAGCTAGGCGATTATATAGTAAGCCTATTGAATTTACACTAGTTATAACTATATTTTTCTTCTATTTCACAAAACGTGAAATTATGTCAACCAGATGTGTTTGTGTTGTAAACTTGAGAATGCCTAGCGCTACTGGACATTCACCTCAGGCTAGGAAAATGTGGCCATCTAGAGCACGCACCAATCTCAGACGTGGGAGCTATTATTGGTTGCAAATACTGGTATGCCAGGTTTATTTACTTAGCATTATACATGCATGATTTATTTGTATTTGTTTGTATAGGTGCACATGTGGAAATTGTGCCACAATGCAGTCAGAGCCAGAGAACGTATGCTGTCAGGAGGTGCCTCAGGTAACATTAGCAGCTACCTAACCCTTACCTACACTTATGTTTGCAGTGCATGATTTCTGATAACATGCCATTGCAGATACTCACCTTATGTTATCCATAATAGGTTACAAGACGGCAGGAACAGCTGGATGAAAGGCCTCCCTGTATGATAGACCATCCAGGTGTAGAACCGGTTTGTCTAAATGTGTTCTCGCTGCAGAACACATTCAACATTTACAGAGCTGACGACGGTCCTTTGCGACTACGGGGGATAGTGCAGTGAGTTTTACCTATAATAACCTACTTGACTGTTCATACACAATAAACTAAATAAAGTCAGCCAATGCCACAATTTCACATCATATTTTAACATATAGCCAATTTTTTTCATAAGCAGATACGCATATTACGCATTAATTCACATAAAACATTGTACAGATACAATAAACATTTATTGAACGCAGTCATGAATATTTGTGCATTTAAATACAGTATAAGTGAAGAATTCACTGAATTCAATGAGAAAATGTGAACAGAGATGTTGACATTGTAGAACCTGTTGACTAACAATGTTACATTTTCTCAGTCGTTACAGGTATTTAGCCTATAGACATTTTGTGAGCTGGTGCTGGGGCTTCCTTGGGCGGAAGATACGGGTTGTTATCCCATCATGCGTTGTTCTTCGTATACACCGGGAGTTTCCTGACGCCCATGGAAGATAAGGAAGCTTCAAACCACCCTCCCTTGATTGAATCTGGAGACGTAGCTGGCGATGACCTCCACCTTGTCTGGATGCTCATATTCTGAAGACAGTTCCGGCGGGATGTTTATCTTCAGAATCTCTGCTCTGTACGATGCTGGGTCGACAAAGACCTTCTCCATGATCATGTCCATCAAATCATTCACATACTCTGTGCAACACACACAAAAGGGAATCACTAGTTACAAGATTATTCAACAACTGTTCATGCATTGACATTTTGCACTTTGAATATTTGGTATATTTTCAGGTATTTATGTGCATATGGTATTTATGAGTTTGTCTCATGTACTTTGTCTCATGTTCAATATAAATGTTTATTTTCTGAGTAAAATTAAAAGTTGACACTTACGGAATGTCGCCTCAGTCTTCACTGGTTTGGCTCTGCACTCTCCCTTCCTGGCCATAGGAAAGGTCAGTCTGAACATAAGATCCCCTGATGACGTAGTGGCTTGTCCTCAATCAAAATGCTCATTGTAATGCAGTGCAGCCAGGTAGAGTCTATGACATTAAAAAGAAAAATCAAACATGGAAATAATTGCAAGAAATGGGAAAATGTTCACAACAAGTAATCTCAGCCTAATTTACCTGCACAGCATTCCTAGAAATGGATAGACAACATTTTTAGGAGCGAACCGCAGGATCACAGCGTGGAATGCCTCCAAAGACGACGTCTGGTGGTGGGGACTGAGCTTTGCTATATCCCTCAGTCAGGACTGTTTTCTTGGTCAGCGCCTTCTCCAGCTTGTAGAATGCAGGAGTTGCTGAAAGACAAAAATATCATACATTATATCCTACTTATTGGTAAGTATCCTAATTATTGGTTGTGCCAAAGTCCTTGAAGGACACAGTAGCCTGGAAAGCTGTAACAAAAAGTATATATTTATGATAGTAGGGCATTCTTAGGAATAAAACATGACTGCAGTGTTACAGTATAAACACAACCAACCTTCACTTCTGTAATGTGAACGAAGAGTCTTCAAAGAGAGTTGTGTGCCAACATGGTGTCTCTGAGGTGGCTCAGTATTGCAGCCAATATCCCTTGTAGCAGGTAACTCAGATGATGCATGATGCTCTGAGGCCTATCGGGAAAAAAAAGATGTCAACCTTATCTTGCATGTATAGCTCTGTGTCTGTATCAAGCATAACTATAATATACAAATTATATTCACCGTGTATATATAATTACTATTCACATTAAAAGGAATACACAGCTAATTATTTGTATACTTACATGTCCCTCGTCTGCAGGTATTCCATGCAAAGTTGGAAGGGACCCCACGTTCAGATAAAGTTTCACAGCTAATCCTTCCGTGTACTGACCGAAGTTGGTGAAACCGTCAGTCGTAAAGTGGTTATAGCGCAGACCAAAAGGTTTTTGCCAACTGTAGCCGGGACTTCGCCTTCAAGAATGAAATCAATCCACGTCGCTCTTTCGTCCTCTGGGACACGATGGAGGGATTTGTGGACGTCCATACAGCCAACAACAGAACACCTCTTGTAAATCCTCGACATGATGAATTCCAAACATGCAACACAATAGGCCGTATCTATTTTATACTCTGATTGAAGGGGGGTGGGGAAGTGGGAGGTCATATTCAAATGAGCGCCCCTTCCTACGTAGGAATGGGCGCTGAAACTGACTCGCTCGTTTGGTAGCTTGAGGCGGGCTGCTTCCAGAAATTCGTATCTTACTCAAAAAATCATGTACAGACATTTTTCAAAGTTTGTATGCGTGTGGGAGCACCATATACCCACAACAACACCCCAAATCCCAGAAAAAGTGCTGTTTTCATAATATGTCCCCTACTAGTAGCATAATGTATCTTCATGCTACTTTGAGAAATGTAGCACATTTAAAGTGATATTGAAGTCGTTATTGATGTTGAGAGACATGATACGTTCACATTTGTATAAATAAAAAAACACGAAGACACACTTGTATGTATCATCAGACGAACAATCAATAATTATCTTCAAACAAATATTGAGAAATATTTTTTTCCCTTTTATGTAAGTCCTAGGCCTATGTGTAAAGCATCTTACATGACAATTAATAATGTTTTGTATTGTTCTACTGACAAAGACTATTTAATGGCGAGTTTTAAATGGATTGATTTTGTATTTCAGCTTTTAGAAACGTGTCTCAGTGACTCAGTTCATCGTGTGGGTTTATGAAGGCAGGTCATGTTAGCGGGCCTCTAATCCCCATGCATCAGCGTTATTGACCGCATGGGCTGTGGACTGAGCTTGTGATTCCAAACGTTATTTCAGGGTCTGGCATTCACATAATTGATATGTAGGCCTAGGCCTATCTGTCATAGCGTTATCTTCCTTTAAGAAAAAACATAATTTGAGATATACAGGCCTTAATATAATAAATATAATTTTAACACAATGCAAACAATTAAATTGCAAGATCACTGAGTTCTGCACATTTTGTCAGGCACAAATGCACACACACACACACACACACACACACACACACACACACACACACACACACACACACACACACACACACACACACACACACACACATGCGCAACCGCACGCACACACAGACAATTCAAAAATCTCTCTTGAATAAAGCTGAATAAACAAGTTTGACGAGCAGAGATGGATGAAGGTCTGGAGCAGGTCGTCTGAGGAGCAGCGCCTGGTTTGTGGGTTCTGGTCGTCCGTGCTGGGGGACCCTGATTGGTGGGTTCTGTTCGTCCACGTTGGGGGCCCTGGTTGGTAGGGTCTGGTGGTCCGCGCTGGGGAGCCCTGGTTGGTGGGTTCTGGTCCTCCGCACTGGGAAGCCTGGTTCCTCAGGTCTGCTGGCCTCTGCTTCCACTGCTGTCAATAATTCTAGGTGGGAAAATTAATTACTTTGAATTTCTCCATGTTCAAACCCTATTGAATTCAAATGATCAATTAAGACGTTAACATATCATGGTGTAATGCTTGCAGAGGTGTCAAAAGTATTCACATTCATTACTCAAGTAGAAGTATAGATACTAGCGTTTAAAAATGTAAGGAGTAAGAACTGAGTGGTTTTTGCATCCAACCATTCAAAAAATTCTTCCAGGTATGGCCAGGGATGTGGAAGGGTTGGCTGGTCTTCTTGGCTACCAACCTCCTCAATGGTGCTTGGTTGGGACATTTCGCTCATCTACGTCTGCTATTTCGTAGCTGGAATGTAGCGCGACTAATGTCATGTCAGAGAATGTAGACGGGCTCTGGTCATGCGCAGGTGCCATGGATCGCGTATAAACCAATAGGGTGTCAGAATGGTATATGTTTGTATTCTCATCAAACCAATCAAATTCACTCTATCTGATGGCACGAATCATCTGGATAGGTTTTTTTGTTTGTGTTTTTTTCGGAGGAATGAAAACAAGCAGAAATTAGTGAGTAACGAGGCCATTTTTAAAAATTAAGGAGTAGAAAGTACAGATAAGTGCGTGAAAATGTAAGAAGTAGAAGTAAAAAGTAGGCTGAAAAATAATTACTCCAGTAAAGTATAGATACCCAACATTTCTACTTAAGTAAGGTAACAAAGTATTTGTACTTAGTTACTTGACACCTCTGAATACTTGCCACTATCCCCGATCACTATCACCTCCACACAGGCCCCGAATGGACAGATAGTTCAAGGGTTTTAATGTGTGGGTTCAGAAAACAAACCTCAAGATGGACTGGATTTTAATTCACCGATGTCTAACCAGGCAAGTGCTTAAGAACACATTTTATTTAAGAACCTTTACTGATTTCGGTGATCAAATGTCCACCTTCAATGTTTGTTTGCAGAATGTTCTACTGCTGAAGTCAGACCAAGTACAGGATCTGTCCCGGGAACTTTGAGCAGAAACTGGTGAGCAGAACGGTTGTAGGCAGCAGACGTAGCAAGTACAGGTGACAGGTAGAGGGGAGGGCCCTTGAGCATGGTTTGAAGATAGATAACCATGAGGCTGTGAACAGGACACAGTTGTGTTGGGATTGTCTTGCAAACAGAGCAGTGTCTTGTTTTGAAAGCAGCTTTATAGCAGAGCGGATAGCAGTTTGACAGTGAGCCTCAAGCTTTGCCGGTGTGTGGTTGCATGCCGACTAGGGCTGTAACGATACGCGTATCAAACCGAAAATCGCGATACTCAAAGCCACGAACCTGTCTCGCGGTGTGAGAAGGCAGAAGCGCGATACGCCCTTTCTAACTCTGCGGTCAAATTGTCCGATTGAAATTTGCTAATAATTTGTCTAAATAATAGTCTGCTGACAGCGCCCCCTCCTATCGATGCCGTAGGTATGCGACTGCAATCCTCCGTGGCTACGGAGGATCGCATTTCTCCACAGCCGTCGAAGTGCTCATATGCGATATGAACGACATTTATCCAGAGGGGGCCTGTGTGATCCTGTCTCTAGTGTTTTGTGTGATTTGACTGGCAGTTTGTCTGCTTATAGGTCGGAATGAAGCGGCCACCGATTATTGACAGGATGGGTACTTTATTCTACCGGACTCGTTCGCTTCTTCACTAGACACACGCGCTACCGCTCGCTCTCCTCGCTCGTCCACTCACTCGCTGACGTCACTCACACACGCATACGCACATTGCCATTCTGGCGCACACACTATGCTACTCGTAACGCCTCGTTATTGCGACGTTCATGACATTCAGGTTTTTCTCCATCTATTGAAAGTTAGGCTATTAAACATGTTGCATTCTATACGGCCTGATTATGTCATTATTTAAGCTGCTTAGCCTAATAAGAAGTGCTAATAAGGATATTTGACTAAACCAACCAAACAGTTGAAAAAAGCATCCTCCCACACGTTATTTCTTTATTCATTTAGCTATACTTTAATAGTATTCTTTCTGTTCAAATCTGTTCAGTGTTCCAAATTATTTGTTATTAAATGTTGGGATGTTATTAAATGTTGTTATGACAGTCACTGGGATGAATGCTCATCCCAGTGACTGAAGGGGGAGCGCATCCTCTACAAGAAGCCATTTGGATTGGACTGTTTATTTGGTGTGGGAAGGACAGAACAGTCAGATACCCAAGTACTGATATTCAGTGAGCTGGTCTTGGATTGTCCCTTCCAGGGGGTTGATGTTTCGGGCTGGAAGAGGCACAAACCTCTTGCGACCACGCCACGTTAACTTGGTCTTGGCTATCCTGAATTACAGGATATCGTCTAGATAGCGTCTGTCTCTCTTCAAACACTAAGATCTGCTCTTGATCTGAGTGTTTATTGCAGGGTTCAGAGGGAAGGTTGGGGAGCATGTTCCTCGTCACCGTTGACTCATCGACCACGCGACTTCAGCTCCAAGTTAGAATGGCGTAGCGCCATCAGTGTCTCCTCCCGGCGGACTAGTAAACAGTATTACCGTGAACAAGACAGCGACCTGTTTGCTGCCCTGCATGGTACGTTCACATCGCTAGGGTGACCGTGGCCCAGTGGTTACGGAGCCTAAACGTCATATTTTCTGTAGTATTTTTGTAAGAGCTTAGAGTGGTGGGGGTTGTTAGAAAGGAGCCACACAAGAACATCCATTCGACCGACGGATGGAAAGGAGAGTTCCCCTTTGGGGGCATTGACCCCTTGCTATAGGAGCAGGGCGCCCAGCTCGGGTCAAAGGGTTCCATAAACAAAGGTTGATTCTCATGTAGACATGCACACAGCCAGAGCTGGCTATGCAGTCATACAGAACCACATTCCAGCAGAACGTTCATCCGTCGTCACCCGTCACCCGCTCCCTGCAGGCTTCATGCCTCAACATCAATATGGCTGCTTTGAAAATACAGGAGAAGGACGAGAAAAAAGGAAACTGCAACTGCTTTTGCTCGGTCTTGATTAAGTTGTGTGTGTGTGTGTGTGCCTACGCGTATGTGTGTACTATTTGTTGAAGGCAGGAATGAAAACACATGAAAGCTGGTGAATGTATTGGCTCTGGTTCAACATTTGCGGTAGGATTTATATCCTTGATTCCTGTTATGCTCAGTGATTGCACTATAGCAGACTATGGAGTGGTCCTGTCACAAACGCAAGCGCTCTCCTGCTCACATAGAACCTGGGGAGAAGAAAACAAGGCGAGGAAAAGGAATCTTAGATTGAATGGCCGTCCCGGTACCCATACCTCATTGGCTCTTTGAAATACGGCCATCCATCCAGCCTTTGTTTACCTAGCCGCTACACCGCCATATCCTTCCCTTCCTGTCTTAATGACGCGGCGCCACATGCTATGTGACACATGGAGAGAGGTGGGCTCATCAGGCTAATGGAGACTGAAAGCACTTACGGCCCCTTTCCCTCCAGCCTCAGCCCAATTAGCCTGCCCATTGGCTGCACAGCCCTCCCATTTGTCAGATATAGGGTCTGTGAATGAAACTGAGTGAAATAACTCCCTGTGTTCCCACTCACAGGAGATAGAGCTGCACAGCGACGGGGAAGTGTGCTTGGGATCCACGGTTCATATCTGTGCTAAAAACGTTAATTTTCTCACTTACGTCTGGATATCTGCTTCTATTTGCGCCTAGCATCAAGGCGCAAATTTGAGCGTGTCCACAACGCTCAGACGGACCAGGAGGTGGCTCTGATGGGGGGACAGAAAGCGCTCATGTAATGCCTTATTAACTGGAAGGCATGGTTTTGCACAGATGTACTTTTGATCGCTGGTTGGCTGTAGAGCGCTGCCGTGTCTCCGCACTACTTCCTATCCAGCCCCCGCCCCCCAGGCCTGGCATCCAGGCACATCACCCCGATTGAAGGATGTTTAGACACACAGAATCATTTGTCTTCTGATATGTTGCCAATAGGGGTGTAATGGTACACAAAAATCTTGGTTCGGTACGTACCTCGGTTTTGAGGTCACGGTTCGGTTCATTTTCGGTACTTTAATTACATTATTTTAATATGATAGGTTGTGATCTAAAGTGGGCCGGTCTGAGGCATGAAACTCCAGGGCTGAAAATGAGGCCCACTCCGGCCCTGCACAGATCTCTCTTCATTAGTGTCTGCATAGCCTCCTAGTGGCGTTACAAGATAAAACAGATCACTCTCTTCATTAGTGTCTAAAGCACCTCCTAGTGGCATTACAAGATAACACAGATCTCAATCTTCATTAGTGTCAACAGCGCCTCCTAGTGGCGTTACAAGATAACACTTGAGATAATTCCTTAAAGAGGACCTATTATACTACTTTTCTGCTCTTCATTTCTTATTAATGACTCCTATAGCGCAACCTGACACGAATCACAGCACAAAAAAGATGTAGATTTTCGGGAAACTCTTCCTCTCATCTGGGCGCTTTCAGCATTCACTGCCAACGCTCGGTTTCGTCCTTCTCTGCCCCCTCGCCCCCCTCCTGCCAACCCAACTCCGTTGTGATTGGTTACCTTCCTTAAAGCGCGCGAGCGGGCAGATTTGACCAGGCATATGGGGGCGTGGCAGGAGTGCCTCTACGTAGATGATTTCCCGGAAATGTGAACAAGTGAATCGCAAACGTTGTCCCGAGTGTTTAGCGCTCTGCACAGCCACCCCAGACTGTCAGCAGGGAATACGTCGAAATGCATGTACGTCATTATTTGACACTTTAGTATGGTTAAACATGACTATCAATCATTATAACAATGTTTATAGGTCATAAAAGTCGAAAAAGCATAAGAGGTCCCCTTTAAACGGCTACAAACATGTAACAAATTCAACAAATTTCATCATCAGATAATTGTGGATACTTAGAAACAAAATAATTAGTTACTAGGTCCACACCTCTTTTTAGGGCTAAAAATGAATTGGAAACTAAATCAACTTAATAAAAGATCAGTGGATGAGGACTTCTACAAGATGAGTGCCTGCTTAATTAAAAGGGACATATTATGAAAACAGCACTTTTCCTGGGATTTGGGATGTTGTTGTGGGTACATGGTGCTCCTACACGCATACAAACTTTGAAAAAAGTCTGTACATGATTTTTTCAGTGAGATACGCATTTCTGGAAGCAGCCCGCCTCCAGCTATCAAACGAGCGAGTCAGTTTCGGCGCCACCTCCTACGTAGGAAGGGGGCACATTTGAATATTACCTCCCACTTCCCCACTCCCCTCCAATCAGAGCATCGCTAAGATTTTGTGGACCAGCGGACGAGCAGCTCCGGCGGGGGGAACTCGGCGCTAGTCCTGCAGCTAAGCTCCGGGAGTGCAATCCCTTTCTCTGGTGCCGAGCTCACCCCGCCGGAACTACCGCCGGAAGTCGGGAGGAGGAGACATGGAGTAGAAAGGGTACTCTCGGAGCTGAGCTGCCGAGCTACCCCGGCCGGAGCTGCTCGTCTGCCCGAGGTGCTAGTCCACTGGAGCTGCCACCTAGCTTCGGCGCCAGTTCAGCTCCCGGAGTACCCCGCCGGAGCTGCCGGACTGCGGCCGTATGGCTTTGACTGCGGACGGACTATAGTTCAGCAGCTCCGGCGCGGGGAGCTCGGAGACAGTCCGGCAGCTCAGCTCCCGGACTGCAATCCCTTTCTTCTCCATGTCGCAGTTCATGGACTTCAGAGAGTCAATGCCAAAGTTCCTTCCCCCCAATTCTTCTCAACCATGGCCGAGATATCCCCCACTACGAGTGTTACTTGTGGAAGTACCAGAGACGTCAGACACAGTCTTTATTATTCATAATATCATCCGAGGCGCACATAGCTTTTGGCCGTGATATTAGATATATTATATAAATACCTGTATATAATATTATTATGTTAGCGCTCCAGGAGTCAGCAAACGGCAACAATCCCTTCTCCTCCATGCTGTGGTACAGTCTGACAGCTCATTGGTCAATGGGCAGCAGCTCATTTGCATCAATGCTACAGACACCAGAAACAGCGTATTCTGAAGGGAGTGAAACAGAGGGGAATAGCGGTAAACAATTTTTTTTTCCTAAAAGCTATTTCCAGCAAACAGCTTCAAAAACATTTTTTCTGGAACTCAAATACTATGTTTACTTGTTGGGAAAACACCATAATATGTTTCCTTTAAGACTTGTTACTTTGAGTCCACCATGTGAGACATCTGGCCAACCAAAGCTGCAGTTGACTTTTCCTCAAGTGGTTTTCATACGGATGACTTTAACATTTACCAACCTCACTTTCATCTCAGATATTTTACTCAAGTATGACTTTGTAGTACTTTATACACCACTGGTTTCGAGTGTAATAATCTTCCTACACCTCTCTATAAGGAGCCTAATTCTGAGTATGTTCTTGTTGTTGTTACCCAGCCTGCTGTCCCTGTTTCTCAGCTGAGGGACCCCACTATTGGCAGGCTGTTCTTTCAGCAGGCCTTCAGAGGAAAGAACTATGGACAACTTCAATAGAGGGAAAAACATTTTCTACACTATTAGTCAGTGAATGCGATTTGCAGTCGAGACCACAGGAATTTCTTTAAGAAGACAACAACATATATATATAAAAAATAACCAGTGCTTTAATGGAAATGTTATGGAATTCTCGATTGTGATGGAGAAGGGGGGAAGGGGGGGCGGGGGGTTGGGGTTCAAAGTGACAAAGACAAAGTATGTGTAATTCAGAACAGCCAGAGACTGTCCTGCCTGCCAAATGGAAGGCATTTGTTTTATTCTGATTTATTTGATCACGCTTTTCTTCTTTCGCTCTGTCTCTGTCGCTCTGTCTTCCCAGTCTTACCCCTCTTTATTATATTGCTGCGGTGGTCGTTCTTCATCTTCTACTTACTCCACAGATTGCCCATGGAGCCTGACAAAACGGTGGACAGCCTTTACTTATGGAGTCGAAGAAGAACAGAGTTGCACGAAGACATGACGTCATGTGCTACATATGTCAGTGTCTTTGCCTCCTAAATCACATGGGGGCGCTGAATGCCCCCCCCTCCCCCCCCCCCCCCCCCCTAAACACACATACATACACGCACATACACACACCCGATGGCTGCTCTGGAAAAGAGCAATTGACGGCCACATGGTGGTAATGGTCTCAGTGTGACAGTTTGTTTGCATTACAGAGAGATCCTTATGCTATGATGATGATGTCTATAAAACTCCCCATATTTCCATGGCCCAACACATCCTTAAGTGAGTGCAAACGACTTCAGTTATTTAGTCTGTGATTTGATGCTCACTAGAGGCTCCGTCAGATCTTTATCCAGCCAAGATGTCCCATACAGAAACAAACGTTTGTCGTGGTTCAGGGTATAGTAAGGGTAGGGTGTGTGTGTGTGAGTGTTGGTTTTTGGGTTTGGGCTTTGCCACTAACAAGGCCATTGTAATGTGAGATGGTGTGTGTGGCTTGGGTTTTTTACAAAAGCAGAGCAGGTTTTGGTGAGGCAACCGCCGTCAATATGCTTAATATATTGAGTAATATTCATGTTAAAGTCGTGCCGTCGTTTATTTACTTTTCGCTAAATTCGAATATAATAATACTGCGCCCTTTTTGAAAAATTAGCTGCACTTCGTTCATGGAAGTAAGTGAGAGTTAACCTAATAATTATTAATATATTGAGTAAAATACATGTTAAAGTCGTGCTGTGGTTTATTTAGTGTCATCCGTAATCGCCAATGTGATACTACACCAACATGATTTAGCAAAACTGTCATGCCTTTTTTTATCATCTAACTTTTAAGGAATAAATTGTTTTTAGATGTGTTTCTAATATTATGTTTTACCTTCATGGTTCAGGGACTTCCACCACAGGCATATGGGAATGACTGTGGGATCTTCATGATTATGGTATACTCAGGCGCAGACTTAAAATGTACTGAACAGATATAACAACGCGTGTGAACGTTGTCACCAACTACATTTTTCGATCACAGTACGCTTGGTACCTTGCCATTTGACTTCACTGTGGAATTAAATTAAATGAAAAAAGAGCTGACGATTGAAAAGATACATTTAAAATAAGAATTGGATTTTTGACATATGTAAGGTTACAACATCGAAAAATTCTTACTTGTATTTATTTATTTTATTTTATTGGTTTAGTTCAGGGACATTGCACGCTAATCAACATTCAAAATGTAAGTGAGCCAGAGTTAGCCTGAGAGGCTAGTTTTCATCTGTTGTCCCCTGCCAGATATTCAAAAGGCAACCTAAAATTACAGAAATAAAATGCATATAAACAAAGATTAAATAACAACATAGTCGTAAGAATGAATTGACAGACAATAGCAAACAAACAATAAAATAAGCAGACAATAAAACAATA
Organism: Gadus morhua; assembly: GCF_902167405.1. Lineage (NCBI taxonomy): Eukaryota > Metazoa > Chordata > Actinopteri > Gadiformes > Gadidae > Gadus > Gadus morhua. Next base: position 2,558,299 of record NC_044050.1, on the reverse strand, counting down.
AAACACAGTGTACATTAAACATTTTAGGAAAGTGCACAAAACAGTAGATTAGAGCTGGACAAATGCTCCTACAATAAAAACACATTCAGCAGCATAGAACACAAACATGCAGAACAAACATATATAGCAGCATAAAGCACAAACATGCAGCACAGACATACAGCAGCCTAAAGCATAAATTTGCAGCACAAACATATACAGCAGCATAAAAACACAAACATGCAGAACAATTAACTTAGACACTAACATGACCTGCACAGGACAGGAGCACACAAGAGACAAGCAAGCAGGACACAGCATTTACCAAGAAGTCGGCAGGAGAAGCAATTGCAGTCCTAGTGTGTACATAATTGACGACCAATAAGCCATATTTTCAGCTGCCCTGAAAAGGGACGGTAAGAACAAATTTCTCTAATATGAGCTGGTAGTGAGTTCCATTCCTGTGACGCTGTAACTGAGAATGCTGAGTGGCTGAAGGCAGTTTTTCTAAGGGGTACTACACAGTCTCCCCGGGACGAGCCTCTGGTTGTCCGGTTGGTATTTGACCTCTGAGTGATACACTGTTGAAGTGGTGGGGGGGCTTTGTTGTGCAAAATTTTAAAAATAAGGCAAAGATTTGCATACTTTATTAGGTTGTCCCAGCTCAGAAGTTTATACTTTCTTAAAATTAGACAATGGTGGTAGGTGTTTGACTTCCGGTCCATGGTCTTATTGGCTTGTGCGAAGCTGGTCAAACAGTATGTGAAATGTGACATTATCATAGCATGCATATAAATCTTTGCTGCATCAGTTGTCATTGAATTTCTAATGAAGCGAAAATTCGATAAGTTAAACTTAACCCTGTGACCAACTTTTTTTACATGAGATTTGAATGACAATTGAGAGTCGATTATGAGGCCAAGGTACTTGAACTCAGAGACAACTTGTAATTTTACTCCTGACAGCATTATGGCTGGGTCTGGAGTGCTCCATTGCTTTTTGGAAAAAAACATGCAGACTGTTTTTGATGTATTTAGTTGAAGGCATGATTGAATTAGCCAAGTTGAGATGCGGTTCAATGCATTGGTGAGTGTTGCTGCAGCCTGAAGTTTATTGCTGCCATGTGTAAAAATCACAGCGTCATCAGCATAAAGCTGAATCTCTACATCAGAGCACACAGAGGGCAAGTCATTTATATAAAGACTGAAAAGAAGTGGACCTAGTATTGACCCTTGTGGGACACCAGTTAGTGTATCCAGCGCAGAAGATTTTTGATTGCTGACATTCACACACTGGATTCTGTTCATTAAATATGATTCTGACCACTTGAGGGCATTATTGGAGAAATTGAATGAGGAGAGTTTGGAAATGAGTACGTTGTGATTTACTGTGTCAAAAGCTTTTCTAAGGTCTAAGAATACAGCCCCAACAGTACCTCCCTTCTCCATCATAGACTTAACCTTTTCAATTAAGAGGCAGTTGGTAGTATCTGCAGAATGATTGGCTCTACACCGAATTGCATGGGATGCAGTGTAAAGGGGCTGTTGTTTAAATGGGAAATGAGTTGTTCTGCTACCCACTTCCCTGCGACCTTGGACACCACGGGCAAGATGCTGATTGGCCTGTAATTACAAATAGCCTGAGAATCGCCTGACTTAAAAATAGGTGATACAACGGCTGTCTTCCAAACCTTTGGGAATACCCCTTGTGAGATTGACAGATTGATGATCTGTGTAATGGGGGGTGCCAATACATCTTTAAGGTGTTTGAGCATGGCTGAGTCCATACCATAAACATCTTTTGTTGGGGAGGGTTTGAGGGAATTTACGAGCATTTGAACTTTACTGTCTGTGATGCAATTGATGTTAAAAACGGGCAAAGTAATATTAATTGGTATGAGATTAACACAAGTGTGAGGGAAACATTGTGTAATCTCAGCGACAGAATCAATAAAATATTCATTGAACACTTTAGCCAAATCTGCTGGATCTTGCAACAGGTTACGATTGTCTTTTAGTTCTAATTGCCTGCTGCGCCTTAGATTATCCGACCCCATGAGCTTCTGGATCTGAGTCCAAATTAATTTTGTATTGCCTTTCGCCTCATTAATGATACTTATAAAGAAATTTGCTTTAGCTTTCCTCATCTCTTTAGTGGACTTATTCCGTAGCGTAACAAATATGCGTTTGTCATTCACCCGATTTGACATTAACAACCTTTTGAGCGCAAGTGTACTGAACAGATATGTACTGTATACATATTTTATCTTGTCAATTCTTGGAATATCCCCTTACTTTAGAAAGACATGCCAGCCCTCAGAAAATGGTGGTGCACAGTACTGCTTGAGAACTTCCACCTGGATGGGTATGTTTTTGTTTATTTCAAATATGAATATACACCTCAACCCCAATATTAACAAAATATGTATAATTCCTACAATCATTTATCTTTATTTAACATACATGGCAGAAAGTTCCCACACTTCATTGAGGAGGCCAAACAAATGGCGGCTGGACTACTTCCACCAGTCTTCAGACTGAAGCGAAAAAGAGAAGTGAATGACGTTTCCAGTGACAGAATGCAAATAATATATTGTATAGGCTTAATATTGATTTGACTGTTTGATTATTTTGACAGTGAGTTGGAGCTGATGGCAGTCAGCATGAAGAAGCTATATCTTTAAGCTTCTGTCGATTATTTGTTAAATACATTTTGAGGAAAATTTGGTGTGGTTATTCTTCAATGTATATTTATATCAAATTATGATGATATACTTAACAAAAAAATAAATTAGATTATTAGACATATTAAAACAATTACTTAATTCTAAATACTTCATTCTAATGGTCAACTACATAATGAGTAAAGTGTATAATACACTAAATTCCACTAAATAATTGTCTACACACTAAATTAGTTTATTTGTCTAACGTTAAGCTATAAAAATGCTTACTGACATATTGTTTTATTATGTTCATTTTTTGGCCTAATAAGTTTAACGCAAAGAAAAAATCTGGTATTTGTCTAAATAACGTTAAGAAACCTTTTTTAAACTATAAAAATGGTTACTAAAGTGTCGATTTTTCTTTTTCTTTCTTTGTTATGTTAATTCAGGCGATAAATCAGTTTATTTGTCTATAAAAAAATAATCGGAGGTAACTTCCGTCCAGCCACAATACTTCCGTCCCGCCTGGGTGTTCTGTCACGCCAGGGTGTTGTTCTCCGGAGCTGCAGCTGGATACTATTGGAGCCTCCCGGTTCTCTCGGTCAAATGTCTAATGGAAATAACATGGGGTTTTTGAATGATCATACACAACAATCTCTAGGTGGCGAAGAAGTAAAAGCTGCGTCACGTTTTGAACTACAAACTTTTCCATCTAGTTTAGACTGGGTTTTGGGATTGTCGGTGCCGTTAAAATAGTGAACGGCAATTGACAATCGACAATGTAAAACCCCAGTCACTGCAGTCATGTGATTGACTGAAAGCGAGGGAGGCATCTGATTGGCTACAGAGTTCCTTGTTGAAAAAAAATCATTTGTGAATCCAGCCCATGGACGTATTATAAAATGGACAACGGATTCCAAAATGGCGCCTATTCATTCCTATGTAAACTGCTCAATGGCGCAGGGCAACATCAAGGAGAGATATGCTTCCGCATCACGGGTCCATAGCCACGCCCTACTTCATGATGTACCGGATGCAGAAATATTCTTGTTCTATTTCATGTAGGCTACGCCGTCTAGGCTTCGCCTTATGGGCTTGTCCCGTGAAAATTCAAACTATGCACCTATCAGCGTGGGCACCGCCCACATTTCCCCACGGTATCGTGTCTATATAACGTGGTGTATACCGTCGCTCATCTTCCCTTTTCTTTCAGCACTTGTGCTTATCAGCGATAAGGATTGAGATACTACCTAAGAAGATGACTTCTACAGCAGAACAACTTATCTCCCAAGCCGGTGGCAGCGGCTCGGTAGAGGCCTCGGACAAATGGCCCTTTTCAGGGCCACCTGAGAGCGCTCCTGGGGCTAGGTCCTTCTCAGGACTCCTATGCGCCTCCTGTCCCGCGGAGGCGCATCTTGCGGCTTCCTACGGCCCGGAGGAAGCCACAAGATGGCTGGTGGTTTCCCGCTTTTCCAGCGCCATCCTCCAGCTATGCCAGCCGATAGCCGTTTCGGCCTGCCGGCATATGGCGTGGGCAACAATGATTCAGCGAGTCATATGGCTCTCCCACACTGCGGTGCCGTAACGGGAGCGGGCCAGCCTGGTCCAGGGTCCACTAGCGCCGGATGGCCTATTTGGTCCCCGGTTCTCCGAGGTTCTCGCGCACCAGCAGTCTGTCTGTGAGAATCGTTCCCGGTTCGGGGCGATTCTCACGGGCTCCTCCCACCAGCAGGTCGGGAGGAAGCGGGGTCCAGGCCGGTCCCAGCGTTCCAGGGGACCGCCTCCGACTCCAGCCCCGGTGCCGCAGCAGCAGCAGCAGCCGCAGCCGCCGCCACCGCGGACGGGTAGAGCAGCGCCACGGACCGGGAAGTTCCAAAAGCTGGCTCCGACTTTTTCCTTCCCAAATAATAATAAAGAAAAAAGTAAAGACCGTTCGGCCGAACGGCAGTACATGGTACCTAAAGAGCGATATTCCTTAGGCCACCTGTCCCTTGGAGCCTCGTGGACGGATCAGAGACTCGTTGCACGAGCCCGTGGATACGGCCGCTTGTACGGGTCTCCTGGTTCCCCACAATAAAGGTGAGGAGACGGGTCCGCGCGCTGTGGCTACAGCCTGCGGACAGCGCATGCGCATAGGTGCGGCGGCCGGACGGCTCGCTCCCTGTTCAGCGGGCACGAGCGCTACGTCTAGACAGCTCGTTGTTTTTACAGCGGCTGGTTCTGGTACGTCTTCTACGCTCGCTGAGCCTCCTCCCTTTCATGGGAAGCCCCCCTTGGTTCACACGCAGTGTGGAGGCGGTAGGGGCAGAGGAATACGGGTTATTCCTGGACGGTCTTCCTCAGCTGTCGGCTTGCCCTCTCTCCGACCGCTATGCGTGTTGGCAAGAGCGGTGCGTTCTGTCATCGTGGTTGGACACCACGTTGAGATGGGGCCATCCCATACAGTTCAAGCGTAGTCCCCCACCCTTTATGGGGTTGGTGGAGACCACGCTACGGGACCCGGCTGCGAGCACGGCTCTGGCAGCAGAGGTGGCATGTCTATTGGTAAAGGGGGCCATCACTGTCGTTCCCCCCCATGAGTCTCACCTAGGGTATTATTCCCGCTACTTCCTGGTTTCCAAGAAGTCAGGGGAAAAGAGACCTATTCTGGATCTTTGTTACTCAACAGATTTGTTGCCACGAGGAAGTTCAGAATGCTCACTGTCGGAGCGTTGTTCCGGTGTGTGAGAGAGGGCGATTGGTTCACATCCCTGGATCTCAAGGATGCTTACTTCCACGTCCCTGTTCGGCAGGCGCACAGGAAGTTTCTCCGCTTTGCCTTTATGGGGATGGTGTACGAGTACCAGTGTCTGCCGTTCGGCTATTCCCTGGCTCCGCGCACCTTCTCGAAGTGTGTGGAGACGGCGTTGGAACCGCTCAGGCGTCAGGAAAAGAGGATTCTCTTCTACCTAGACGACCTGCTTATTCTGAGCAACTCAGAAGAGACCGCGAGAAGGGACACCATGTTGGTGATAAACCATCTCTCCTTCCTGGGTTTTGCCATCAAATGGGAGAAGAGCTCCCCGCTCCCCAGCCGGCAGACAGTCTACTTGGGGCTTTGCCTAGACTCAGCCACCATGACTGCGATGCTTTCGCCTCCTCGGCGAGACGCCATCCTGTCGGCGCTCTCCCGTTTTCGCGTTCGCAGAAACGTGACCGCACTGTCCACCATGCGCCTGTTAGGGCTGATGGCAGCTGCCCACCCCGCTTTTTATGCGCAGACTCCAGCGGTGGTTTGCTCGACAACGGTTAGACCCCAGGCGACACAAGCTCAGGGTGCTCCTCGTTCCCCGTTCGGTGTCGCCAGACCTGGAATATTGGAAAAGACCCTCCGCCCTTCTCAGGGGTGTTCCCCTGGGCAGGGTGGCGTCCTACGTAGTGGTCTTCACAGACGCCCCCTACAGCACACATAAATGTGTTGGAGCTCGACGCTGTGAGGAAAGTGCTGTTGCATTTCTTTCACCTGGTGCGCGGCCGCCACGTTCTGATCAGGACAGACAGCGTGTCGGCGGCGGCGTACATCAACAGACAGGGGGGAGTCCGCTCCCCTGCTCTCCACCGAAAGGCGGTCGAGCTCTGGCTTTGGGCTCATCAGTATCTCCTCAGTCTGAGAGCCCTGCATATCGCGGGCGCTCAGAACTTTGGGGCGGACCTCATGTCTCGAGGCGCTCCCCGCCGAGACGAGTGGTGGTTACATCCCGACATTGTCAGACTGATCTGGCAGAGGTTCGGGACAGCGCAGGTGGACCTCTTCGCGTCCAGGGAGAACACGCACTGCAGGTGGTGGTTCTCCCTCAGCCCTCGGGATCTTCCCCCGTTGGGGGTAGATGCGTTGGCACACACACCTTGGCCGCGGGCTCTCTTGTATGCGTTTCCCCCGCTCCAGCACTTTCGCGGTTAGCGCCGTGGCCAGTACCGTTCAGGCCGGATGCGCTTTCACAGGCCCACGGGACGGTGCACCACCCGCCCGATGTCTCGGGACGGCTGTTGGTTTGGCTCCTGAGAGGTTGATCCTGCAGGGCAAAGGTTTGCCTGAGACGGTTATCAAAACTATTCAGAGCGCTCGTGCGCCTTCTACTTCTTCCCTCTATGCGGCGAAGTGGTGCGCCTTCCCTAATTGGTGTGAGAGGAACCACGCTGTCCCATCTCAATGCGAGGTGGGAAGCGTGCTTTCGTTTCTGCAAAACTTATTGGAAAAAGGTTTGGCCTTCTCCACTATCAAGGTCTATGCGGCAGCCGTTTCGGCTGGCCATGCAGGCTGTGATGGTGGACCGATCTTCAGCCATCCACTGGTCAAGAGATTCTTGCGTGGGGCTAGACGGGTTAGGCTTGTTTCACGCGTGCTTACACCACGCTGGGATCTCCCCACCGTGTTGCGCGGATTGTCCAGGGATCCTTTCGATCCTTTCTCAGGCCCCCTTGGATGCCCTGTCATTTAAGACGGCACTCTTGTTGGCCTTGGTTTCTGCCAAGCGGGCCGGTGAGCTAACCGCTCTGTCTGTCAGCCCGAGTTGCTTGTTGCTAAACGAGGACAGCTCCTTCGCGTTGCTCAGACCTAATCCTGCGTTCCTCCCGAAGAACATTAATAGTTCTTTTCGGTCGAGGGATATTGTGCTTAAGGCTTTTCACCCCCCGCCTCATTCTAGTGAGGCGGAGGCGGAGTTGCATCTCCTGTGCCCGGTTCGGGCGTTGGCTATGTACGTGAATCGCTCGGCCGCGTTCCGCAACAGTTGTTTGTGTGTTATAGGGACGCTAGCAGGGGCCGCGCTCTCTCTAAGCAGCGGTTTTCTCGCTGGGTATGTGAGGGTGTTTGCTCAGCCTAATCTCGGCAGGGCTTGGCGCCACCGTTGGGCGTTAAAGCTCACTCCACACGGAGCGTGGCCGCTTCAACGGCTCTACTCAAGGGCGTTTCGGTGGAAGACATCTGCGCGGCTGCGTCTTGGTCTTCCCCCGGCCCCTTGGTCCGGTTTTACATGTTAGACATGTCCAGGGCTCACTCAGCAACTCTGTGCTGGAGTCCGGGACCCCTTTTACGGCTTAAGAATATAGACATGTTCTTTAAAGCGGCGTGGTTGGATTTCCTCTCGCCGGCTGGCGAGTTGGACTTGATTACCAGTCTTACTCTCCCACCTTTTTTCAAATGAAAAACAGGCTAGGGAGGTTTTTCTATTGGCTCGCCAATTGTCAGGTGGCTTTGTTTGCCAGTGTGGCACTCCCGCCGTTTTCTTCTAATAAAAAACGGCCGAGAGAGTCCCCTTATTGGAGAGCCGGATTCTGTGGCTCCGCCCCCGGTAGTAGCGGACCTAATGAAACCGTGATGCTCTGGTTTTTCTTTTCCTTTTCATGGGTTCCATGAAGCACGGATTAGAGCCGGAGTCTTTACAGACTCACTTTTTCCTCCCTTGATCATTGCCTTGCTTGATCTAGGAGGAATTCGTTTTTTATTAAGCTGTTGTGTTTTACACTTCCTTGGCTTTTTTGAGTCTTAATGTGTTCTGGTGACTTAGGTTGTTTTGACTGGGGTCCAGCAGGAGTACATTGATCGGGCTCCGCTCGCAGCTTCACCTTAGCCCATAAGGCGAAGCCTAGACGGCATAGCCTACATGAAATAGAACGATAGTTATGTTATTATAACTCTAGTTCTATGATTGTAGGCGTAGCCGTCTAGTTTCCCACCTGCTGTACCCTCCAAATGCTGAAAGAAAAGCGTGGAGGATGAGCGACGGTATACACCGCCTTATATAGACACGATACCGTGGGGAAATGTGGGCGGTGCCCACGCTGATAGGTGCATAGTATGAATTTTCAGCGTGCGCAAGCGCGCGCACGGGACAAGCCCATAAGGCGAAGCCTAGACGGCTACGCCTACAATCATAGAACTAGAGTTATAATAACATAACTATCGTTTTTTAGCATTGATAGCATTGTAGCATCATAAGCGAGAGTTCTGATTTCTTGTTTACCGACCATGGAAGTACAGGTTACTAATCCCCCGATGATTCTCTGTATGTTTAACAATTATTATTTTAGATTAGTTTTCCCCTTTTTGACTTTATAAGAAAAGCACCTTGTGTATACCTTTGTGAATGTTAAAACCGAAATAATAATTACCCGTTTTTTAATATATTTCTGTTTCTGAAACAAGAATCAAATGCCCAATATATACACAGACCCATCAGCTGGTGTACCCAGGGAACTCACAAGGTGTTAGGAAGCAAAGGAGTCTGAAATGACCCCACATGGTATCATGGACCTATTATGTGTGGGTGCAATAAATAAGACTGATATGATGGTGGCGGTGCCAGCCCCACGTCAGGTTTAAAAAACAAGTAATACTGAAACTGAATCTCAAACTTGATCCTGAAATGTATTTAACATGAAATATTGTACAGGGAGAGGGCTGTGGCCGCAATCGATGGAGGAGGCAGTCAGGTGTGCAGGAAGACAACAACAGGAGTATGATGGACAGGGATCTGACATGGACAGGGAATTTATTTATTTAAATATTCAGAGGAAATCAGGCCTACTGTAGGCCTATGTAAATAAGATTAAAGATGTCTAGGATAGTATAAATTATAACTGTAAATGGCAGGTGTACTTTGCTTTTGATGAAGCCATGATGTTATATTAATAAAAAGCATTTATTGATGGGCACCTTTCAGGCCACTGCACAGCTTACATGCATAATTAATAAAATATTAAAAACAATTGGGTGGTGCGTGTTTGTCACTTATGTGAAAGAGCTGGAAAGAGCTGGAGTAACGGAATAAGATGCAGCTGGGCAGGCCGCTGAGAGGTGGTGCATGAGGCATGATGGTGGCACGGCAGACAAGTACAGGAGCATGATGGACTGGGAGCTGATGAGGAAACAAAGATTTTCTATCTTAAGATAAAATATACTCTGAAGTTTCCAGTTTCTGCAAACAGAAGGGAAGGGGTTTAGTGAAGGCTTTGTATCATTAATAATATAGACTGTGACAAACAATCAATAACAAAGAAAAAAATAAAACTAAGTCTTAGTTTAAAGCCCACTCATCACGTCAAGGTTCAGGCCAAGAGTGGGAACATAGAACAAAGACTCGCATCACAAACTCAATCACAAAATGAAAAAAACACATAAATACATTAAACATGTACATAACTACGAGACCATAGACCCAAATCACAAACTCAGACTGTCACAACATGTAAAAAACATAAATACATGAAACATTTACATAAATGCAAGACCATACGATATGTTTGGGTTTCTCTTGTTTTATCTTAAAGGTCCCATGACATGCTATTGTATGTATTCTTTAATATAGGTATTAGTGGGCAACTAACACAGTATTCAAAGACGTTCCCGAAATTCAGCCGTGGTGCAAATGTAGCAGGGTTAATGCTTCCCACTTGCCATTGCCAGCGAGATCCTTGCGCTGGCTGTGGTAGTGGGAGCCTTGGTTGGAATGCTAGAGCTCCCCCTAGCGGAATGCGGGGGTTGTATTGTACGTTGCTGCCTCCTCTCCTCAGTCTACGTATACCCCGGCTGGGAGAGGTAGGTAGTCAGAGCAGTTAAATATGAATCCACACTTTGGCGATGTATTACGGGAGTCTTAATGTACATAATACTGTATTAATACTTGGTTGCTTGTACATGTATATATTGTGTTCCTTGGAATCGGTAATTACATTTAAATGGACTTTAGGCTTAGGATCGCTAGCTTGGCTACCATGTGCTTTGGTCGTAGCTACTTAGCTAGCGTGGACTTCGCCAAGAATGTGTATTTCAGCTTGTCTTTCTCTCATGTTAGGCTGCCATTGTGAGGGTTCTCAAAGAGCATTTCCCATGTTAAATATTCCACCAGGTATGTCACCAAACGCCCATTCAAATATTAATTAGTTTAATGTGATATTTATTTCCATGTAAATGGCTAGTCTACGTATACCCCGGCTGGGAGAGGCTGCCATTGTGAGGGTTCTCAAAGAGCATTTCCCATGTTAAATATTCCACCAGAATAAACGGCTGGCTGCCAATGGTTCCATCGTGGTCTCAATCACAACGCAACGAGAGAGTACGCAACCGCTACACAGTTACAGCCACTCCGAGCCAGTCGCACATTGAGCTTCCCCCAAATGCGCTGTTTTGGTGTCTGTAGCTATAATGCAAATGAGGAGGAGCGAGGCGGGTCAAGGAGGAGGTGTGGCCCTGAGCAGCTTGCAGCTACGGTACCATGCGCTCTGTTTACAGTGGATGTATCGCAATGGCGAGGCGCACAAAGCCTTTAGCCGTGTTCTGTAAATATTCTAGAACACACGGGAGTCCTGGAGCTCTATATCTAAATATTATCATATAGCCTACATAGATATCTATATCATATAATATATATTATCACGGCCAAAAGCTGTGTGAGCCGATATTATGAATCTCAAACGACCGCGTTGGGTTCTCCGACGTTCCTGGTTCTTCAACGTCCTCATCAATGTGAAGTAGACTGAACCGCGACAAGGAGGAGAAAAGGATCGTTGCCGGCAGCGCTTAGGCACCTCCGCCTCCGGCGGTGGTCCCTCAGCGGGGCTCAAGCGGGAGACATTCGCCGCCAACAATCCCTTTCTCCTCCATGTCGTGGTTCATGTTCTTGAGGGAGTCAAAGCCAAAGTTCCTTCCCCCCAATTCATTCTCAACCTTGGCTGAGATAACCCCCAATACGAGTTTCGTTGTAGAAATACCAGAGACGAGAGTCCAACGTGTTATGCGCCATAACACCAAAAGCAGAACGGTTATCCAAATAACAAGGAAGTGTACAACACTTGCGTTACAGTCCTGGAGCTCTATATCTAAATAATATCATAATACATAGAAATCTATATCATTTAATACATATTATCACGGCCAAAAGCTGTGTGCGCCTCCAGACGATATTACGAATCACAAACGACTTTGTCGGGTTCTGCAACGTCTCTGGTTCTTCCACTTTCACATCAACCTGAAGTCGACTGAACCGCGCGCTGCCTGCTGCCGGCTGCCCGCTGCCGGGCGATGGTGCCTCGCGGCAACCGGCGGCATGTCGCAGTTCATGTACTTCAGCGAGTCAAAGCCAAAGTTCCTTACCCCCAATTCCTTCTCAACCATGGCTGAGATAACCCCCAATACGAGTCTCGTTGTAGAAATACCAGAGACGAGAGTCCGACGTGTTATGCGCCATAACACCAAAAGCAGAACGGTCATCCAAATAATAAGGAAGTGTACAACACTTGCGTTACAGTCCTGGAGCGCTATATCTAAATAATATCATATAATACAAAGAAATCTATATAATTTAATACATATTATCACGGCCAAAAGCTGTGTGCGCCTCCAGACGATATTATGAATCACAAATTACTTTGTCGGGTTCTGCGACGTCTCTGGTTCTTCCACTTTCACATCAACCTGAAGTCGACTGAACCGTGCGCTGCCTGCTGCCGGCTGCCCGCTGCCGGGCGATGGTGCCTCACGGCAACCGGCGGCATGTCGCAGTTCATGTACTTCAGCGAGTCAAAGCCAAAGTTCCTTTCCCCCAATTCCTTCTCAACCATGGCTCAGATAACCCCCACAACAGTCTCGTTGTGGAAATACAAGACACGTCAAAGAACCGACAAGAAACACTTGCGTTACAGTGTGTGTATTCAAACACACACACACACACACACACACAGACACAGACACAGACACACACACACACACACACACACACACACACACACACACACACACACACACACACACAGACACACACACGTGGCGCTCGCACGGTCGAGTCTCATTGGCGGGCCAACGTCTCTGGGCGGGCCAGGCAGAGTAAGGGGAGGAGCTGAGATTCTTGGTGACGAAATAAATACAGACATTCCAAATCAGCGCACTTGAGCCTCCGTTTTTTCAAAGGCGAGCAGAACAGCTAGTGCTCGTTTTACACCAAACGCAAGTTTTAGCCATTGGGGGACCATAGGCAGGCTAGGGGAACTCATATTTATGTTAGAAAACCTCATAAAGTGAGATTTTCATGTCATGGGACCTTTAAAAACAAAATACACATAACATTAAGAAAAGAAGGGAAGAAAATAAAAGTAATAATAGATAAAGCTAAACTCAGTTAGTGATGGACATACATTTAAATGTACAAAAATTGCAGAGGTCACTGATTGGATGTGCTGTTCAAAAAGAAATGCACTATTTAACTATGCCTTGTGCTCTGTTATGCAAGCTCGAAGTCTACAATTGAACAATGTCTTTTTGCAGTTTTGAGTGCTGCCAACTTGTGCTCCGTCATGCAAGCTCCAAGTGTCACACTGCTTAAGGAACAGATTCCTTCCAACTAACTATTTACGAAAAATGCAATCAATAACTTATGTACAAATAAGTGGTTACATTTCAACCAGCAACGAAGTTGGAGCGGCCTACACACACAAATAATTGTGATACACCAACATTGTTAACTGTCATACATAGGTAGCTAAACAAGCAAATGAAGAATTAAATACCAACGCTGAAATGTTAGTTATCACAGACAATTTTTAACAATAAATGTTCTTTACCGAGCTCCTTAAGGGACATTAGGGAGAACGCTCCCGGACAGAACCTAAGTTTGGAAGTCGTGCTTAGTGACACGACAAATACTTCCAATTGAAATACATGAGTTTGAAATTTGTGCTTTTTGACACAAACATTTTTAAAATACGTGTCCCTGATCACGTTTCAATAGATTAAATAACGTGACAATGTCACGTATTTTCGTGAGACCGGGTTGGATGGAGTGAGTCTCTTGTTGACACAAAGTGACTTTTGGTCATTCTTGCTTTGCTTGAATTCTGGAATAATTGTGGGGGGGAGTTCATGAGTTTTGGTCAGAATGCCTGATGTATGCTAGTTTTGATGGAATGCGTGTTGTGAGTTGAGAACAGCCAGCTCGTGATGTGATACAGCGTTCAGCTGTGCAACAAATATTTTTTTACTTTTCAATCTTGACGACTTTTGTAGTGCTGTGTGTAGCCACACCTTTGGCCCTTCTGAACTTAAACACGCAGTTAAATTCCTTTCCTAGCTCCTCTTGTTTATGTTGTTAGCTTAGCCATATCATGTCACGTTGTCAACATTGTATACATGGAGCAGAACATAGTGGGTCATATGTCCGATGCTTTTTGAAAATGTTTATCATAAAACGTGCCAGACAGATTTTATATACATTTTATTCCTTAGTAATTAGCTACATGGTTATGCCGTCTTTCAGAACCTTTCATTACCGTCACTAAAGAGAGAAAAAAGAGTGCATCCTCATTGTACCCAGCACTTCTAAAAATGCACTTCCGAATGCGTCTCTGTCCCCAATATTTATGAGAGGTCATTCCTTCTCCTGAGTTTGCTTCCTATTTATGTCTAGTGTACAACCCTACTGTCCACAAGCATCACCCCCCCCCCCCTCCCCATATGGATTTGGAGAATTGTTGCCACGTACCAGTGGTGGAGGTATCATATAATAATAATAATAATAATACATTTAATTTAGAGGCGCCTTTCAAGACACCCAAGGTCACCTTACAGAGCATATAGTCATCATACATTATTTAAAAAACAAGACATTGTGTAAAAATAAATAAACACAAGCAATAAGAAATGAATAAAACAAAAACAAGACAAAACAAAACAAAAAAACAATCAAAACAGTGATCAGTTAGACGTTGTGTGCGAGTTTGAACAGGTGAGTTTTGAGTTGTGACTTGAAGGTTGTAATGGTGTCTGATTGTTTTATGTGTGGGGGGAGGGAGTTCCAGACCCTGGGTGCTGAACAGCTGAATGACCGGGCACCCATTGTAGTGAGTCGTGATGTGGGGATACATAGTAGTCCAGCAGAGGTTGAGCGGAGGAAGCGGGAGGGAGTGTATTCTTGGAGGAGGTCACAGAGATAACTGGGGGCTAGGTTGTGGAGAGCTTTGTAGGTGAGGAGTAGGGTTTTGTATTGGATACGGTAGTGTACTGGGAGCCAGTGAAGTTGAATGAGGACAGGGGTGATGTGGTCAGATGATTTGGTGCGGGTGATGATCCGGGCGGCTGAGTTCTGAATGATCTGCAGTCTGTTGATGAGTTTGGTGGGGAGTCCGGTGAGGAGGGCGTTGCAGTAGTCTATGCGTGATGTGACAAATGATTGAACTAGGATTTCAGTGCTGGATTGGGTCAGTGATGGGCGGAGTCTGGCGATGTTGCGGAGGTGGAAGAATGCAGTCCGGGTGATGTTGTGAATATGGGGTGCGAATGAGAGGGTGTTGTCCAGGATGACACCGAGGCTCTTGACTTTGGAGGAGAAGGGTACTGGGAATCCATCGATAATTATGAGTGGAGCTGGGGTGTGTTGTGATTTAGTGAGGGTGGATTTGGATCCGATGAGCAGGGCCTCGGACTTGTTTCCATTGAGTTTCAGGAAGTTCCTGCTCAACCAGCTCCGGATCTCTTCCAGGCACGTGATGAGGAAGGTGGGGGGGATGGCAGCGGTGGGTTTGGTGGAGATGTAGACCTGTGTGTCGTCAGCGTAGCAGTGAAAATGGACCCCATGGTGACGGAGGAGTGTGCCCAGCGGGAGGAGGTTAGTGGTGAAGAGGAGTGGACCCAAGACTGACCCCTGGGGGACACCCAGTGAGACACCTGAACACCCAGACTTGTGGTTGCTTAGTTGAACAAATTGTTGACGGCCGGTGAGGTAGGATGTCAACCAGGAGAGTGCAGCACCAGTGATCCCAATACCAGCTAGGCGGTCCAGGAGCAGAGGGTGGGAGATGGTGTCGAATGCTGCGCTGAGATCGAGGAGGATGAGAATGGTGAGTAATCCAGAGTCGGCTGCAAGGAGGAGGTCGTTGGTGATTTTGACTAGGGCTGTTTCAGTGCTGTGTTTTGGACGGAAGAGGATATATATGAAAGAGGGCATTCAATTATACTACAATGATCAATTAGGAGGCCGAAGCCCTAAAGGAAGTGATGCAATAGGTGACTGCGTCGACAACATTTAAGTAAGCTGTACCTTGGGGTCTCTTATATATCAAAGGGGGTCTCAAAGGACGCATATACGCTTCAACCTGTGGCTCCAGCCATACAGGAAATGACTCAGCAAGTGCTCCATCTCGTTGCACCTCACCCAGCGGCTCGCTTGCAAGATTTTGGCCTGAAGTTCTTCCCAGACCTACACCGTAGCCACCCATCCTGCATATCTGAGAATCAGGCCTCTCTTTAATAATGACAAAAAGTTATGAGAGAAATACACATTAACTTTTGTTGTCTCATAAGCGGCGTGGTGCCGGCTCCTTTTGACCTTTTGACCCCAGACTTCTGGGGGAATAGCTGAATCAATTCATTAGTCAGTCAGAAGTATGTAAATATCTTCCCGGTGACGTAAGAGGGCAAACAAGGTCCCCTTCAACATCTACGCTTCCAGGCGATCCAGCGCTGCCACACATGAGCATATTCGAACATGTTTAATGGTAGTAATTAGCTGTCGAATTTGGAGGCCTTAATCAATAATGAGCAGCTATGGATTTGCTTCCCGATATAAATTTGTGACAAATGACATGTTATTTAGCATCTACACGTTGAGCTGAGTCCAATGACACCAAGCATGACACTCTAGCAAATGGTAACATGTATTTACATGGTACACCTATGGTCTAGGACATGATCTCGGTGTGGCAAGAGGGCGAGCTTGATCTCATTGGACTCAGCTTAACGTGTAGATGCTAAATAACAAGTAATTTGTCAAAAATCTCCATCGGGAAGCAAATCTATAGCTGGTCATTATTGATAAAGGCCTCCAAAATCGACAGCTAATTACTACCCCGAAACATATTCAAATTTGATCATGTGTGGCACTGTTGCAATCGCCTCGAAACGTAGATGTCAAAGGACACCTTGTTTGCCCCGTTACGCCACCGGAAAGATATTTTCATACTTCTAATGGATTGATTCATATTTTAAGGTTCTCGGAGTGAGACTTTAAGCGGCTGCAGCAGAAGTGTTGAGACGAAAGATGATATCAAGACATTTATAGAATATTCCCATTCACATTATGATTCTTCGTCATAACATCCGACCAAACATCCTCTCACATTCACCGAGCGAGGATTATGAAAGTCCAGGCTTCCCCTTCCTGCACTCGGGGTCCGACTGGGCCAAGTTTCGGGCAGGAAGGGCCCCCCCCCTTCCTGCCCTCGGGGTCCGACCGGGCCAAGTTTCGGGACGGGGGTCCCAGTTAGGCCCTAGAATAAGGTATTCAAATTTCAGGGCGGTAGGACCTTCCTATCTCAAAAACTGTTTTTCCACCACATTCTGAACCATTAGGTCTTGCAGGCAACACTTCTGAGGGGCTTTGTCCAAATGACAGTCCATTTGGGAAAACTTTTTTTCTCTAAGGGCTAGAACATTTTAGTATCCCTAGCTATCTCGAAAAGGCCGGAAAAGGGGCGTGACCTCCAACAGTACAGTTAATGTACATAAGAAAGAGGTTAGTTTCTAGTCCCCATTTTTTGTGGGATGGAGGTGTACATTTGTGGCTTAAGGTGTGTAGACACAGCTGGCCTGTGGCCACGTTTTTGAAGTCTGGGGTCAAAAGGTCAAAAGGAGCCGGCACCACGCCGCTAGTTAAGTTAATGTGTATTTCTCTCATAACTTTTTGTCATTATTAAAGAGAGGCCTGAATCTCAGATATGCATGTTGGATGGCTAGGGTGTAGGTCTGGGAAGAACTTCAGGCCAAAATCTTGCAAGCGAGCCGCTGGGTGCAGGAGCAACGAGATGGAGCACTTGCTGAGTCATTTCCTGTAGGGCTGGAGCCACAGGTTGAAGTGTATGCGTCCTTTGAGACCCCCTTTGATATATAAGAGACCTCAAGGTACAGCTTACTTAAATGTTGTCGACTCAGTCACCTATTGCATCACCTCCTTTAGTGCCTCGGCCTCCTTATTGATCATTATAGTATAATTGAATGCCCTCTTTCATATATATGATACCTCCACCACTGGGACGCGGCAACAATTTTCCAAATCCATATGGGGAGGGGGGGGGGATGCTTGTGGACAGTAGGGGTGTATACTTGACATAAATAGGAAGCAAACTCAGGAGCACAAATATTTATTTAATAAATCGTTTCAAATAACCCTGCCTCGTTAAATCAATGAGCTTGGTGTTTTGCTTTAAAAAATAGGTTATAGTAGAAGTCTAAACTGCAGAAAATAAAAACATCCAAGCTGCCTTTTAAGGATACCTTGGAATATCTGTCTATTTTTTTACCATCGGACCCTAGTTTACGACAAAAACAACACAATTGACGGCAGCTCCTTTGCCACGTGGTTTTTAGAGCCATGTAAGGATTAGAGGGGGCGGTCGATAGCAACCACCATAGCAACCATAACGGTCAAGTGACTGGATGCAGCCCTGTTGAAAAAAATAGAATACCACCCTACACACTCAAGAGATTAATGATATTTAAATTATTATGACCATGAAGTCTTTATTTGCATGGGTTTACATTTCGTTCTGTGTAGCATGGAAAAATCTGAGAATCACTCCCATTCTCATTACTCCATACTCATTCCTCATTATGCTTACCTTCCTGGACCTGCTGCTATTTAGATATATGTGGGCAGAAGGGGTTGTTGTCTGGGAGGGAGGGGAGGGTGTAGGACACTTAAATGTGCCTTAAGTGGAAGGCAGGGGGAGGGGTTATTGTTGTTATTGTTGTTATATATTTATTATTATACAACGGGTGGCTTAAATACAGCGATCTGATTGGTTCCTAACTGTTGTATAATGAGCGTATACATAACTGCTATGACGCCCAATAATTTTGTGAAAGTTTGCATATCACTCCGCGCCTGATAGAAACAGTTACAAAGTAGAAAATATGTTGAATGATTGAGAGGGTGTAAATGTTGTTACTCTGGAAGTGAGCAAGGCGATGGAGAGACTAACGAAAGCTTAGGCACACGGCAAGTGAACTGCTCCATAGGATAAATTGCTGGCGAACCGCTCTAGCCGAGCCGTCTCTCGGAGGGACTCTAAAGTGTGTTGCATAGCGACCGTCGTGCATTTTGAAGGCAGCCAGGAGGGACTACTTTTTTGTATTCTTTAATAAAACAGCTACTTTGACTTTCTTGTTTTTTTTTAAATGTAGTGTGTCTATGACTTTCGTTTTGCCATAATAGTAACCGTTGTATAAAAGCAAGAGATCACTTCAGTCAGTGGCATGTGCTCATTATACCACTGTGAAGGGGGTCGCCGGCCCTCCGCTGCGCGTCGGGGCGGACAACGCCCCTTAACAGTGGTATAATGAGCACATACCACAGCCTGTTGTGATCTATTGGTTAAATATGTCGTACTGTATTCTATTTATTTATTTATTTATAGGTCTCTTTATGTATGACGTGAGACCAGGGGCGTAGCCCCTGGTCAGAGTTGTTCAGAGTTCTATTGAGTGATTTATCAGCCTCTCGCATTCAGTTGCACCTCCTTAGTGGCTACATAACCACAAACAGCACAGCACCAGGGGACCGACTTTAGTTCTTTAAAATGATGTAGGCTACTATCAAAATCTAAAGTTAAAATCTATAGCTGCCAAACTCTGGTTGAGTTGACACAGAATGACCCTCGAGCATCTACAGGGTAAGTAACCAGATAATAAGTGCCACATGACAACACTGAACACGAAAAGTTCTGTAAAACACCATTCCTGTTTCAAATTATCAGCACCAATATGGAAT
Source organism: Gadus morhua (assembly GCF_902167405.1). Lineage (NCBI taxonomy): Eukaryota > Metazoa > Chordata > Actinopteri > Gadiformes > Gadidae > Gadus > Gadus morhua. The sequence goes on along the minus strand of NC_044050.1, from coordinate 2,538,865 downwards.
GGAAGTGACAGGGTAATAAGCCACATCATTTAATTTAATGGCAAGAAGTGACAAGTGAAAGTGACAACAATAAACATGTCGACATGAAGATGTAGCTATTTTACATTTTCCGTCAACTATGACAACACAGATGTGCAAAATTCAGTCAAAATTATAGTCAAATAATATCAGCAAATAAATAATAAACAAAAAGACTCTTTGAATATAAACTAAACTAATCTTAGAGTCACTCTTATCCTATAGACATTTCCTTAGCCAGTTATAGCAATGATATAGATAATAAATGTTCAAAGCAAAACTTATAAATAGTATTAAGATAGTATTAATTAGTAGTGGTGACGTAGCTGTGGAAATTAATCGCAAAGTCACTTTTATCCTACAGATAATTTCTCCTCACCTGCTGTGAATACCCTCCCTGTTCATTCCTGCTGCTGCTGGATTCTGGTCCACTGTCTCCTCCCTGACCCTGCTCTTTCTATTGTATGAAGATTAAAAAATATGTGCAAAACAACCGTGAGCACAAGTTCTGTGCAGAAATGCGAGGAGTGGGTTTATTCCTAGGTGGTAGAGTAGCCAAGCAGGAGTATTGTTACTTTAGAATAATATAAGTAAGAAAGTATTTTGCAGTAAAACAACTCTTAAGAGTACAATTTATCCAAAAAGTTACTCAAGTAAATGTAACAGAGTAATTGTCACTAGTTACTATCACCTCTGCACCTAGCAAGCGATTTAACATAGGTAACAGTTAACAATTGTTAACTAGCTTAACTTGATATATTGACATCTATTAGTTGGTCATCATTCAGTTAAACAACATGCAACAGCATTACTCAACTTACACGGTTTGTTTGGAAAAAACAAGTCAAGTTTTTTGCCTCTTGGCTGCTGGTTTGCTGAACATGCTTGAAACAGAGCTGAATCAATGTCTCTGTGATTGAAATTACGACAAGACAGGTTAGACAGCGGTGTTTCCCACCTGGCTCCGCCTGCTCATGGTGCGTTCAAAGGCGGCTCGGAAAAACGTGTTTACACGTGTTAAAAATAAATTGAATGGTTGTAATGGCTGTAAAAAGTGCGGGGGACAGAGGGCACAGAGACGGGAAGTGCGGGGGACATGTACCCCGCGTCCGCTACGCCTGTGCGCGAGACCACCTCCACGGCAAGAGGGGCGGGGTTTGGCGATGTAGTTGAAACCGGGGGGAGATGCTTAGTTGAGGGAGAAAAATTCATTGGGTTGTTGCCAGGTTTCAGTAAGTAGAAGGAGGTCAAGGTTATTGTCAAGGATGAGTTCATGTATGATGGGGGCTTTATTGGTGAGTGAACGGGTGTTGAGGAGGGCAAAGTTGACACAGCCAGAGGGTGGTGGGATTGGGGCACGATGGAGAGGTCTGAGGTTAGCCAGGATAGCTGTGCGGGAGGACAGAGGGGAGCTCACCTGCCTGGTGAGTCCTGATGACGCGTTAGGGGCGTGACGGAGCGTGCAGGTGACAGGGTGAATGGGATGCAGAGTCCGTGCTGGGACAAAACAAATCCACGGCGGGAGCTCCTGTGGATGTAACAGCGACGACGTAGGAGTCCAAGTTGTTTCATGACTGAGATGGATGATGGGAGGGAGTAGTTGAAAATACCAAACAGCTGTGCAGGCGAATAGGTGAGCATGATGCTGCCGGGCGGAGGGAGCAACAGCTCAGCGATAGCGGCTAGCGGGCCTGGTGCACAGAGATGGAAACAGCGGTGTAGACCAGGATTACCCACAGCAAGACAGGAGGAGATGGACCAGGGAAAAGACTGACTGGGAGGAGACCATGCAGAGTGAGGAGGATGGATGTGACCAGGTCTGGCCGACGGAGCAGCCTAGCGTTAGCCGCCACTCGATAGATGAGCGAGGGGGACCCACTAGCAGGGATCGGGAGGCGAGTGGATAAAAGTTGTCCGGCAAGGCGATATTGGTTGTTGGAACCAGATGGCTCTTTTCCCGGTGAGGCAAGATTGACAGTTGGAAGACGTCAGAAACAGCTAGATGCCTAGCTACCCAGCTAACAACGCCGGTGAGTCTAAAAATCAATGTCCCGAAAAACTGGAAGGGCTCGTAACAATAGCTTGTTAAAAGTGAAAAAATAAAAGTGAAAAAAAAGCACAGGAAAACTATTTTATCAGTCACAAAAATCGAAAAAAGTCGTGATCAGAGAAGCGGCGAACAAACAACGCCAGCGTCCTCTCGGGTAGCTAAGACAACAACATGATAATAATCCGAATACGAATGTCGTCTACAGCATTGAGAAGAGCCGTGTAATAAGTAAGGGATAATGTATAGAATGCCGGTCATTATCGGGAAAATAAGCCCAGACAGGGCGAACATGACACCGACACGCAGCCAGGGTGGAATTGCTTCCACCGAAGGGGCTTCAATTCGACCGGCGACGTTCTATACATTATCCCGCTTATTACACGGCTACGTGCCAAAACTAAAAAAGACTTCACATGGTGTGGCTTGTTACAATTTATTTGTTACCAGCATTCGTAGTGTTGATCAGCAGAGAAATAGTCCGCCAAAGACGTTGACGTCGCTTAGCAACCGAAGACGCTGGGGTTGAAAATAGGGATGCACCGAATATTCGGCCACCGAACATGTTCGGGAGGAGTGAAAAGGCCGAACATAATACGCCAAACATTTTTATTATTTATTAAAAAAAAAAAAAAAAAAAATTTTTACTCATTTATTTAAAAGGTACATTGTTCTTAAATTCTTGCGATAATGTCTGCTGGAATGTTAGAAAACGTTCAGTATTAAATAAATATTTTGTATCAAATTTGTAATTGATTTTTTTTATAGAAAAGCAAGACAAAAAAGTTTATAAATGACATTTAATTGTTTGATTTATGCAATGGTGAAAAATTAAAGCAAAAGGAATGAAAAACATTAAAAGACACATTCGGTATTCGGTTTCGGCCTTCGGTCGACTGTTTCAGTATATTCGGTTTCGGTTTCGGCCAAGAATTTTCATTTCGCTGCATCCCTAGTTGAAAAGTTACCGGACTACTTGAGGAGTGATACCAAAGACGTCATTATAGGCAAAAAGTACTCTGTTTTCCTTGACAGCGGTCAATTTATATCTAGCATTCACCGCAAAGTTGTGAAGAGCCCATGCAAGTGAACGGAGCGTTCCACGGCATTGAGAAGACCCGTGTAACAATCAATAATAATTAAACTCGATTTTTTTTGTGGTGGGTACAAAATGATTCTTGACGATATCTGGTTGGGACGCGTCGCCTATGCGACGCCTATGGTGACAGGTTGAGCATATTTAATTTGTCGAATATGCATGACATATAAGCAAGACGGGCTATCCATTCCGAGTCAGTGAGATGGTGCGCAAAAGCGGAGTTTGCGTCTGAGAGAAAGGTGCGCACCTCGCAGCGTCTGTAGCCTAAATTTAGCAAGTAGTAGGGAAGCGGGAAGTCAGTCTGAGTCGGGGGTGCTGAGAGAAAGTCTATATGATGACGTCATAATAAATGCTGCGCAACATTCATGGTTTTCGTGTTAACATGGCCAGTAACATTTTACACCAGTTTTAGAATGTTTTACACTACAACAGACATGTTTAACACCAACATGCTTAATATCAAAGCAGCATAGTAGCTTACCGGATTCACAGATCACACATGGAATGCAGCTTTATTTCTAATCAGAAGACGATTCATTATTGACAGAGTCACAGCTAATCTATTCGGGTAGCAACAGAACGAGGCACTTGAACTTAACTATAACACACACACACACACACACACACACACACACACACACACACACCCATGTTTTTGCTGCTATGACTGAGGGGTCAAAGCCTAGGAATTGTACTAATTATAACTAAAGTAAAAATAAAGAAATTCAACTTAACGTAAAAATACAATACGCTTTCATTTCCAGAGCCCCTGGTTGGGAAGTCAAACTCCTTTGGCTGGCAGGGCTCTTCACCAACAGATAGTTGGTGGTGCCGCAGGTAAGGGATTAATCCAACATAGGACCGACAGAGGGGGGTTAGCATTGCTGTCTTTTTCTCCACTACATAGCTGCTCTGAACTCCCCGAGGGACAGGGGGCCGCTGGCAGGGAGACGGCTGTCTGCCTGCTGTTTTGAAGTTTGGCTTTTTTGTATGGAGGTAGATTTGTGTCCTTATTATGCAATCCAACAGAATAGGTTTGAGAGCAAAACTTTCCACACTGCAATGAACTTATGCATTGTAAACAGATGAGGCCAGATACCATTTACTTATGGCTTCTAGTAAACAAAATAACATTTCACACAGTACCAAACAGTAAACATTCTTCTGGTTTCAAATGTCTCATATACCCTGGTATTCAACATGTTTCAAATGTCAAATAAATACATCAACCCTGTGCTATAACATTCACAGTAATTTGCATAACATTCTCTGCATTACAAGTGCAAGTGTACTCGGTACGAACAGTCATTAGAACGAGCTGTCATGTTCACTGACAGTAATATGAGCTATGTTGGCATATTGCCTTTGACCAACATCTCACACATAGTCCCTTAGGTACGGAGGGCGCTGTCGTCTGGTTCTGGAGGGGTACCTTTGTGGCCTTGGTGAGGCACCAGTGACAGCGTCACCATCATCATCTTCGTCGGGATCTGATGGAATGTCCTGTATCTCTGGATTCACTCTCTTGAAAAAGGATGAATTACGAGTAATGGAATGTCCATCTCTGGTCGCAGTGACCATTGAGCCTTTCACTTTTGAAACAGTATGTGGCTTACTGTTGTATGGTGTTGTAAGCTTGTTGTGTTTTGGTTGTTTGTGAAGCACTGCGTCACCAGGAATGAGGGGGCGTGGTTTGGCGTGACGGCGTGCGTCTGAGTTGCGCTTCATCTTGGCCTTAGCTGTGCTGTCTTTGTCTCTGATTGTGTGGTCAATGTTCTTTTCGATGGTTGAGGTGAGTGTGGGGACTTTTGTGTGCATCTTGTACCGCAGCATTAGGTCGGCTGGGGATGCTCCAGTGGTGCTGTGAGGTGTAGAGCGATACTCACGGAGGAATGTGTTGAGTGTCTGCTTCCACGGTATGTTCACAGTCTCTGACACTCGGATGGCTTTCCTGAGTGTGCGCATGAAACGCTCTGCTGTCGCGTTGGCCTGAGGCCAGAGGGGTGTTATCTTCCGATGATGGAAACCTAGGCAGTCAGCAAACTTGGAAAACTGTTCACTGTTAAATGGTGGACCATTATCTGTTTTGACCACTCGGGGTATACCAAACATGGAAAACACTTTGTCAAACACTGGGATAACTGTGTTAGCTGAAGTAGACCTTATTATCTCAACTATAGGGTAGCGTGAGTACTCGTCTATAATAACTAAGAGATACTCTCCCGTAGGGAGGGGGCCATAGAAATCCGCACTGATATCAAGCCAAGGGGCTTCTGGTAGATCTGACATTCTCAGGGGCTCTGACTGGGCTATGGGTGTGTTTGCTTGACATACTAAACAGTTCTTTACAGTTTGTTCTGCTTTCTGATCGATGTCGGGGAACCATACCTTTGACCTGAGAAGTGCAGTGATGTTGATAGGTTTTCAATGTAGTGAGTCCCCGGGACCCACAGGTGGCGAGTTGGGTGGGTCCCTGAGAAATTCAATGGGTCCCGACTCCCCAGTTTAAAAAATGTTTTTTTTTTTATTATTATTCTATTTCTTAAATTAAATTAATAGTGTTAAACTCCTTGATGGTGGTATGATATGGTTAGAGCTGGAGTACTCAAACGTTCATGTTTAACACTAGAAACGCCGGGCCATTTTTACTTACTCCTAGCGCCGCAAGAGGGGTCAAATGACCCCTAAGTCATTTTAATGAGGCTGTGCATTTGCACATAATGATCACTAGGTGGCGCCAATGAGCTATTACCGCGCGAGCGCCACATTTGTGTGTGTGTGTGTCACAAGCCTAGTCCTCACGATTTTGTCATAAATGTACATATATTCAATCAGAAGGATTGCAAAAAAATCCTGTTTGATTTGCTCATTCGACACGAATGAGCACAGCATCGAGCAGTGGAAACGTGGGTTTATTTTCTATGAAGTTCGTATTTTTAATTGTTGAAATGAAATCAGCGGTGACGAGCTAGTTGTTTTGGTAGCGGCTAAATTAGCATGTCGCGATACTTTGTACAGGGGATCACGTCTGCGCCGAGCAGATGCGCAGAGGGTTGAAACAGCGCTTGTCCGATCTGCTCACAAGAAGGTTTCTTTGGCCAGTTACTGTGATTAAACACGAGTTCTTTAATGTTCACAATGTATCGTTTTTCATGGGGAAAATGAGATGCGTCCCCGGGACGCATGGATAGTGAGTTTAGTGCGTCCTTTCAGATTTTAATGCGTCAGGGACGCAGGACGCGTACCTAGCAACATCACTGGAAGTGTCTTTGTTTTAACAATGCCCTGATGTCCTTCATGGGCTAACTGTAACACTCTGTGTGTTCAAGGGATGCTGGGATGATGATCCTCGTGCCTCTGAGGACGATGTCGTTGCTGGGCAGCATGCTCAGCTCTTCGCTGACTCGGATGAATTTCTTCAGAGTAGCAGCATGCTGTGTGTTGTCGGTGATCCTGTGCCACGTGTTGTGTCTGATGTAGGAAGTGACCTCCTGTAATATCGGGTCCTTGAGTGTTTCTTCTCTGATCTCAGCGAGGGTCATTGCTTTGGGTGTAGCATGGTGGGCGATGAAGTTGACATATTCTTCTGCTACCTTCCCTGCTCTTGTAGATTCTCCTGTTGGTGTCTTGATGGGGTGACGTGACATGTAGTCGGCGGGGTTCTCTGCGCCTTTCCGGTACTCCACGCGAAAGTTGTAGGGCTGGAGTCTCAGTCCCCATCTCTCGATTCTCGCCGGTGGTTTTGATTTGGGGTTATTCCAGATCACTTCAAGGGCTTTGTGGTCTGTGACCAAGGTGAAGGGGTTTCCGTAGATATATAGGTGGAAATGTTCACAACCAGGGGCGGAGTGGGACACTAATAGCCACCGGGAGAATCCTCCCCGGTCCGGCCCTTCCCCTCCCCCCCCCCCCCCCCCCCCCCCCCCCCCCCCACAACGTTTTTTTTTTGATTTTTCAGTAATAATAAAAAAAAAACGGTAAAAATGAATGATATAATTATAATTAAGAAAATAAAAATGTGTAAAATAGGCCACAGTTCTGCTCTGTGCGGAAGAGAATTGGCACACTTCCTTACAAGACCGGTAACCATAGCAACGCCGGTAAACAAAAGCAAGCAACCACGAACTCTCTCGCCTTCTCTGTCTGACGTGTCTATAGGGTCATTCCATTAGACGTGGGGCCGCTCATATATCCCCCTACATTTCCGAAAATGGACTTGCCCTGCAAGCTGTTTATTGGATAAACGCATTTCCCAATCCCAGGAGTCTTTGCTCCATTCTACGTCAATTCAAGAACAAACCAATTAAAGTAAACTGTAGTTCGTATTATTTATTTATGGCTATGAAACTTCTGTAACGCCTGAATAATGAAGAATTAATGAAGTAAAAAAAAATAACATAAAAAAAACCATGAATGAGACATAGAGAGTAAGCAAGTGGTATAAATATTGGTTGGATGTTCACGAGTTATATATTGTTTATTTCGGGGATTTCGCGGCATCTTGACGGGAAATAAATTATGCTCAGGGCCGGCTGGCAGACGCTTCGCGGCCGCTCACAACTGTGGGCCGGTCCAACTGACTTCGCAGGCCGCTACACAATTGTGGGCCGGTCCACCTGACCTCGCCGGCCGACCGGGAAATCTCCCGATCGTCCCGACGGCCACTCCGCCTCTGTTCACAACTCCACACGATGGCCAGTGCTTCCCGTTCGGTCTGTGAGTAGCGTCTTTCCACGTCACTCAGAGCACGGCTGGCATATGCTATGTGTGCCTCTCCCCTTTTCTGTCGGATTGATAAAGAATGGCGCCTAGGCCGACTGGGCTGGCGTCCACGATCAGCTCTGTGTCATTAGCTGGATCGAAGTACGCCATGACTGTGTCACTGGTGAGGCTGTCTTTGATTGTCTGTAGCGCAGCAGCGTGCTCCGGGCCCCAGCTCCATTGTGTGTCTTTTTTGGTGAGCTTGCGTAGCGGAGCGGAGATGGTGGCACCGTGCACAGTAGTTTGCCATGCCGAGTAGGCTTCTGACCTCTGTCGGGTCCTGTGGGTCGCTGGCTTGCTTGATGGCGGCGACCTTTTTGGGGTCAGCTGAGATTCCGTCTGCTGAAAAGATGAACCCGAAGAATTCGAGGCTGGATTTATCAAACTCACACTTTTTGCGATTGAGTGTGAGACCTCTCTCTTTCAGTCTCTGGAACACCGCTCTGAGGGTGTCGTCGTGCTCAGCCTGTGTCTTGCCGTGGATGATGATGTCGTCACTCAGGTTCTTGACACCGCTGATCCCTTGCAATGTCTGGCATATTGCATTCTGGAACACCTCCGCGGCAGACGATATTCCAAAGTTTAGGCGTTTGTAGCGCCTCAGACCTTGGTGTGTGGTGAAGGTCGTGATGTATCTGCTGGCCGGGTGGAGCTCTAACTGATGATATCCGGCAGTCAGGTCCAGCTTGGAGAAGACCGTTGCTCCGTTGAGCTCATGGATGACGTCGTCCATGGTGGGTGTGATGTGGCGTTCGCGCTGTATGGCGGTGTTGGCTTGTCTCATGTCGACGCAGATCCTCACTTTATCCGGGTCTTTTGGTTTGGGAGGCGTCACAATTGGGGAGACCCATGGCGTAGGGCCTGTGACTGTCTCTATGATGTCATCATTCTCGAGTTTCAGCAGTTCGTCTTCAACTTTTTTTCGGATGTGAAACGGCACCCGCCGGTGTGGCTGACAGGTAGGCTGCACGTCTTTGTTGATGTGTAGCTTGACTTGAAAATCTTTTAGTTTGCCTATTCCCTGGAAGAGCTCTGGATAACTGTCCACCAGCTCGTCTGCCACTGTTCGGCCGCTTGTGGATGAGACGCTGTTGGCTATTTTGATCAGGCCAAGCTCATCGGCTGTTTGGTAGCTTAACAGGGAGCAGCCATCACCCTCCAGAACGTAGAACACACCCTTAGTCTTTTTGTTCCCTGCCTCTATATCACAGTTGAATGCTCCAGCTATGGGCAGTGAGTTGGTGCAGCCATAAGGATATATCTTTACACTGACTGTGGTGAGCTGCGGGCGTGGAGTCATTGTGTCGAAAACTGACTCACTGATAATATTCACTGCAGCTCCAGAGTCTATGAGTGCTGATATCTTGGTACCGTTGAGCTTGATGCATGTCTGTGGCTGCATATTGCCACTGTTGCTGTTAATTATAAACACATATTTCTCATCGCTGCTAGACGAGTTGTAGCCACCATTTTGCTCGGTGCTGGTCACATTGTACACTTTGCGTCTGTGTTGTTTACCTTTCTCTCTCTCATCGTCTTTTGGCTCACGCCCTCTGGTTGGTTCTTGTTGCCTAGATCTGCATTGTCGAGCAAAGTGATTCATCCTACCGCATGCTTTGCAGTCTTTGCCCCGTGCTGGGCAGTCTCCTTCATGTGGATACTGTCCTCCACAGTTCCTGCAGTTGTTGCTGGGCTTGCCTTTCCCAGTGTATTGGCTGGGCCGCCAATTCTGCTGGATCACATTCACTGATGCAGTATCTGTCTGTTCCATGCCCGCTGCTTGCTGCTCGGACAGTTCTAGTGACCTACCATGGTCGAGAAGGTCATCTAAGCCCTTGTCAGGCTCTCTCAGCGCGCGTCGACGCAGCCTGGTTGAAGTGCAGCTTTGAATCAGCTGTGCTTTGATCTCTTTGTCAGTGTCTGCAAACTCACAATTCTTTGCAAGCATGCGTAGTCTAGTGCAGTATGTGTCTAGATTTTCGCCTGGCAGTTGCACTGCCTTTCTGAACATATAAACTTGATACTGAGTGTTCTTCTTGGGGGTGAAGTACGTTTCGAGCCTTGCCTTTACGTCCGCATATTTGTCTCCCTCATCTGCGAGCGTGTCGTAGATATCATGCACGCGCTCTCCTGCTAGGTGCAGCAGCAGTGCCTTTAGCCTAGCATCGCCGGTGATGTTGACCGAGGTAGTGTAGTTTTCAAACCTCTGCACCCATTTGGTCCAACGCGGTCCCACCGAGCTTGGATCCGTTTCGGAGTCAAACGCATGGAGTGCAGGAGTGTGCGCGAGCGACATGACGAGTGCAGCGTGTAGCGTTGGCCACTCAGTCCTCGGAATGCTGGCTATGCTAACTGTGAAGCTAGCTAAACTCCCGCGGTTAGGAAACGCTTTATATTCCTCTTCTTTTCCGGACTTTATTGTTCCATATTTATCCTCGTCGCCAGTGTGATGTTGTAGGTTATCATATTGAAATGAGACGAACGGACAACTGTTTGCATGAACTCAGGTTTATCTCCGGGATATCCGATGCACGTCTTACTCGTTCCAGTACTACGTCATGACCAAACCAATATACGGCAGTGTCGCAAACACTACAGTACGTTACGTGCCCAGGCTGCCTATTAGCCTGCATGACGTTTTGCATGTAGCTACTAGTTAACAGGACTATTTGTGTTCAACAATCTCTCGTTACTAACTGTGGATGTTGCCAAGCTGTCACTCCGATCGAGACTGGCCAAAAGAGACGTGTCTTACATCTTTCGGTTCTGGTCCCGCCCACGAGATTCAGCTCAACAGCAAACAAAACTTTTGGATTCCCATTAATAATTTTTTTATCACATTTATTTTACTTGCAATAAAACATTTTTGGATTGCAGTGTCGATAGTTTTGCTCTCACATCTATTTTTTGATTAGAGTGTGGAAATTTTGGCTCTCAAACCTATTCTGTTTGATTGCATAATAAAGACACAAATCTACCTCCATAGCCCACGAGATTCCGCTCAACAGCAAGCAAAGCTTTTGGATTCGCAAGTAAAGCTTTTGGATTCGCAAGCAAAACTTTTGGATTCGCAAACAAAACTTTTGGATTTGCAAACAAAACTTTTGGAAAGGGAAGTCCGGGGCCTCCTGCTTGAGCTGCTCCCCCCGCGAACCGACTCCGGATAAGCGGATGAAGATGAGATGATGAGATGAACTTTTGGATTCCCATGAATAATTTTTTTATCGCATTTATTTTACTTGCAATAAAGCATTTTTTGATTGCAGTGTCGATAGTTTTGCTCTCAAATCTATTTTTTGATTGCAGTGTGGACATTTTTGCTCTCAAACCTATTCTGTTTGATTGCATAATAAAGACACAAATCTACCTCCGTATTTTTGAGGCCAGTATTTAAAAAATCGGAAATTCGCTTCTCATGTTGCAATTTACCGGCGTACCATCCAATTGGATTACAGCATGGCTCTATCGATCTTTCGCGCATCTTCTGCGCTGTGCGTCATAAGTCAGTCTACACAGACAATGTTCTAAAATGAAAAAAATAATATGATACATATAAAAAGGGTGTTGTATGATAAAGTTTTACTCCAAAAAAAAGTATTGATTTGTTCAGAAAACGTTTTTCACTTGCAGTTACAGCCCCCGCCAGGGGGGGTTGGGGTGCTGCAGCACCCTCAGCACCCCCCCTTTCCCGCTTCCCCGGCAGCTAGCCAGTTGTACAGCCCTCTCTCTCTCTCTCTCTCTCTCTCATACACACACACACACACACACACACACACACACACACACACACACACACACACACACACACACACACACACACACACACACACACACACACACACACACACGCAGAAAATGAATAATTGATGAATAATTGTCTGTCAAAACATGAGAGCCCTGTTAAAGTATAGGCCTTTGTTTTGTGAAGCTGTCCTGTAAAACTACACATTAGCCTTCTGAAAAACGATTCAGATGGACATCAGGAAATTATTCATGAACAGAGGCAGAGGGAGAGGAGCAGTGAGGAGAGATGAGGAAGACGAGGGAGGTATGATAATTGCCCACATTAACATTAACAATAATATTTATGCTGGTAATAGCCAACAATTGCTAGCATGATGTGCTGTGATTTGATCAATGGTTTAATGGCAAACTTAAATAAGTTTGCTGCATTTGAAAATGTACCTTATAATCTACAGAATCAGAGTAGGCTATATGACCACAATTGTTAAACGTTCGGATGACTCTTCGTCCTCCACAACAATTGTGAAAAATCATATAACACGACAAATAAGCAAATAACTTTACCTCAAGTCTTTCCGTAGCCACTTGCTGCACTCGTGGAATACAATTCTTCTTCAATTACACTTTCTTTGGGTTCTTTTGGTCAGCAGCTCTTTCAGGAATGATGAAGTCGTCGTTATCGAAATGAGCACTGCAGACATGGTGATCCTTCTGCATCAGCATCTTGATTGGCGTCTCAATGTCCATATTCAAAACAATAAGGTCTACCAGAGATCGGTCATTGTACCGCGATGGCAGTCTATGGAAAGTTTCTGGGGTGTAACTTTTCATTTGTTTTCCGCAGCTGGGGAAAACACAAACGAGAACCATCTCTCTCTTGACTTCAAGCTGTAGATGGGTCGTCTTCTCCGGTGCTTGAGCTGTCCTTCACTCGATGCGTTAATCATGTGTGCAGTGCGTCTGCTGTCAACAACGTGCCATGCTTGATTGTACCAAACAAATATTTTGTAACTGTAACTTTATTATGCGAGTCCTTTAATTTACGTGTCAACACTTGCTATTTAATATTTATAAATATAAATTATATAAATTATTCCAAAACGTTCCTCCTTGAACTGAACTCCGGCGCTTTCGGCAATCGACTTGTTTGGACTGCCTGTTTACACGGACCTACCGGTGATGCTTGTTAAACAGTTTTTTCAAATAAACTCCGGGTTTGCAAACTAAGTTGTTTGTGCTTCTTTTTATGTGTAGGGACCCTAGTCATGCTACTGCAGATGTTTGGTGCTATTTTTAACAATATTAGTGGTTCAAAAATTCAGATTTGGAAGCGCAACTCAATGCGAAAGTCAAAGCCAATAACATGGACGCGAAACATTGCGCCGGGTAAACTCTAATACTCGAGTTTTAATGAAAAGGGTATCGTGAGGGCTTATATGATGGGTTTTCATGCCAAAACAAAGACCCTGGGTTCAATTTTCGCTGGAATTACACTTCAAGACCCTTATTATAGGAAGTGTCGGGCTACTTCTAGCCTTTTAAGCGGTTTAAAATAGCGATTTAGTTTTTACCATAACACATGCCCCGTTCCAAGTTTATAGCGTTTTGATAGAATCGCTAAAAACAGCCAACTACAGAATGCGTCTATGTGGTTTTTGTGCTCCAAAACGAACGTTCCAACTCGTTATCATACCAAACATATCCCAAATCCATTTTACACCGGATTTGTCCTTTAAACGCGCCTGCGCAAAGTCCCTTCCCGAGATCTCATTCCACACCGTACGAGACAGACGCTGGTATGAATCTGCCTCTGCATCTCAGATAGGCATTTTCCAAAGCCTATCTGAGATATCTCGGTGGAACGAGATAACAAACGGCGTCACTGTTTACCTGTGTAAGGACATGGTTCCCTTTCAAAATGTCGATAGAAAGGGCTTTAAAGAGATGTTCAAAACACTCGATCCAAGGTAGCCTACCTGTTACCTGCCCGCACACACTTCAGCCAAATTTAGATGCCAAAACCATACGAAATCCATACTATTAAACAGTAGTGTTTTTCAGTGATGGAAGTAACCTGAGAAAATATTTTTTGCATTTTTTCTATGCCGTTTTGCTGCCTAAACAGCAGTATAATTTACCCCTTCAGAAGCATTTATATAGAACTTAGAAGATACAATTAACATACCGTGACATAATACCGTTACCGTCTATGCCTCAAATCATACCGTGATAAACATTTTAGTCCATACCGTACAGCCCTAAAACAGAGCATTTAATTATTAGGTATGCCTAGGCTACATTACAAACAGTCTAAATATGTTTGAAACTGTAATGGAGTTGACTTTTGTTGCCATCTAGTGGTTGGAATAAGTGGATTGCAAAAAGCTTTTTTGTTTTTTATTAAACCTTTATTTATAGGCTACTTTTAATCTAATAGAGTGGCTAAGTCACATACCGTCCGGTAGAGCCCCTGTGACCTATGAGATCGGAAAATATGAATGGGTTTCAATGGAGAGAAAGTAATTATTTTCTGGTCCCAGTCGTTATATGCCCTGGATTACACATATGTTGTTTGTGGAGTTAAATTATCATTTTTCATGCAAAGAAAACTAAAACATTTCTTGAAGAAGTTTGATAAGGTTTTGTGCGAGGCCACTTTGTGGACCTTATATCGCTGACGTCTCTCAAATCGTCGCCGAATTGCATGCCGGGAACAACAACATGGCGGTAGATTTGGACTTCCCTCCAGTGTAAAACAGCATATTTTCTTTAACTAAATCTCAATTGATGCTAACTTCATTGCCCTTGGCGGACCCGTATGTAGCGGCTGAAGACCTCCTAGCTGGAGACTTCCTGGGTGTCTGTCATGGACCGAGCTCCAGCAGACCTTCAACCGCCGGTCCACAGCCTGTCCCCGGAGGGGCCGACCTCCAGGGCCAACCGGCTGAGGAGGAGCTCCAGAACCCCGAACCAGAAGCCCCAGTCCCCGGGGGGGGCTACCTCCAGAATACTGAGCCAGACGTCCCCGGGCACCCACGCTCCGGAGACCCGGGAGACAGGTCGGTGTGCTCATGTGACCTTCGATCGTTCCTGTTTCATAGTCGGTTGTTTCTGATGATTGTTGGCAGTATTTTGATTTTCTTCATTACTTTGTATAAGTTAGTGTGGGTGAATTACTCACCGAAGTGGTACAGCGCAGTTACACGTTTATAACAATGCGTTTGCAACAGTTCGGATGGCCCTCAAAAAGCCTAGGCTAAACGATAAGAACAGTTATTGCCTTCATGTTAATAAAACCCTTTTAAATTGTATATTCACAGCTCCCCTCAAACACAGACACGTCTGGGCCCAACCACCTCATGCATTCAATACGCCAACCAGAATGGCCCGGTCTAAATATGACACTGTCTTTTGTGTCGAATCCCCAAACAATGATGGGGAGTTTCAACAGGACATTGTTTGGGATGCTAACTCTCCCTCCCCTGTCAGGCCAGGTAAACACTGTTAACTGATTAATGTTTATTGAATGAATAAAATAATATTCTGGTCTATTTAAATTAAAAAATGTTATGGTACGATATCATGCCATACAAATGTTTGTAATCCAAAATACATCCAAACCCTTTCTTTATTTTTATGGCTACGTTTATGTATGATTTGATTCTATGTAATAATCACTGCATTATATTGATTGATCTGTGAATGTGATCATTGAACCACATGCATAGCCCCTTCACTTTGAATGCTTTGTTTATCCAGGGAAAAAAGGCAAGAGCCGTGCTGCGGGGGCTGCAATCGGAATCTCAGAAATTGTCCGCAGAATAGCTCCCATGGTTGGTTCTGTCACCCCTTCTTCAGTCCCTGTAGTCCACAGTACATCACTGCTATAGTCCACAAGACACTACTGCTATGTCCACGCAACACTACTGCTGTGTACACATCACACTACTGCTATAGTCCACACTACACTCCTGCTTTAGTCCACACTATACTGCTGCTATAGTTCACCCTATACTACGGCTATAGTTCACACTATACTACGGCTATAGTTCACACTATACTACGGCTATAGTTCACACTACACTCCTGCTATAGTTCTCACTATACTACTGCTATAGTTCCCAGTATACTACTGCTATAGTCCACACTATACTACTGCTATAGTTCACACTATACTACTGCTATAGTTCACACTACACTCCTGCTATAGTTCACACTACATTCCTGCTATAGTTCACACTACACTCCTGCTATAGTCCACACTACACTTCTGCTATAGTCCACAAGACACTACTGTTATAGTCTGTAGCAGTAATGTATGTGTCTGGTAAGGACCGATAGGCCCAATCCCAATGTCCAGACTCACAGACTTTATGGACGTTCTCGCGAAATTATTAAGGCTTTAGGGCTGTCCCAATGTCGAATTCCAAAGGGGCGTGAGGGTTTGAGTCCACACTTAACGAGCCCTTTCCGTGAGTCCACATCAGTGCAGACTTCACCTAAGGGAATTACCCACAGTTCAAAGCGTTGTGACGTTTACCACGTAGAAGACCATAGGGAAATCCGGACATTAGGAAGGTAAACAACAACAAGACAACGCTACTGTCAATGCGCGATCAGATGGGAATTTCGGCCTTATTTTAGTGAGCCGGATCATTTGGATCAGCTCACCAACAGCTTGGGAGCTTTTTTGCTCCCAATCGGCTATTCATATTAGCAGGGCTCTCAAGTTTTGAACTGATTTCAGTGTGAGATTTTGTCGGTGGGGGTGGGGGGGGGGTGACTAATGTATGATAGTAAGCATTATTGGCCCTTAAACACTTATATTCAGAAACAACACCTGTGGCCTATGCAATACCAGTAGAGGCATATACTTTTCCCTGAATTTTAAATGTTGCAAACGTGCAAAAATATATATTTATGTGGCAATCAGTGCAATGCTTAAAATATATCTGTTGCATTCAGTAGGCCAAATAAATGCTGTGGTAAAGTATGACCAAGTGTTTCTTTCTGTTCAATAGATAGAACTTTATCAATCCCCTGTAGGAGAAATGTTATGTTTGTCCCTAAAAAAACAGTTATGGTAAAAAAAAAAAAAAAAAACATGACGGTATCTCTAAATTCAAACCGTCCAATCTGAAGGCTCTACTTAACCTCTCCCCCTACTCACTTCCACCAATGCAAAGCGAACAGAACTGAGTAGGGGAGGGGTGTAGCCTAACTAGCTTGTGAACGACCCAGAGAAATGCAACACAAAGTCAAAGTGAACATGTATGGGGCTTTGTAATAAAATCTAGGATGATTTTGATATGCCGCCCGGACACATTTTTTTAAAAGGCTCAAAAAGAGGGCATGTCCGGTAGGGATGGGCCGATAGTCGGATTCCATCGTCGATCGTCTGAAGTTGCCGATAAAAAGGCGATCATTTTTTTAATAATAATAATAATAATTTTATTTTTTTTGAAAAACAGCGCTGTGGTAGCTACTTTTACAACTTAAAAAGCCCCGCAAATTCTAATTGAAATTAACTGGCACAGGTGGAAAACATATTATGTAGCGCTGACCTGCCGTATTCACTCACTGCTGCGAGAGGAGAGGGGAGGGGCTTGAAACCTACCAGTCTGCTCGCACGGCGAAATTACATCACACCCCGCTGCACCATTTCCGGGTCACAGCTGTGGTACATGAGCTGTGTTCGAAATTGTTCCCTATTCACTCACTCAATATTCCCTATAGTGTTCATGATATAGTGCACTACATAGGGAACGAACAAACGAGAATTCGGACTCTATGCTGAACATTTCTAATCGTCATTTGCGTCAGTAAATGCGCCGGGTATTTGTGTGACGCAGACAGATGCTCACACATCATGTAAACAAACCGGGCACTCTCGAGGAAAGCTGGATGTTGAATGTTACATTTCCTTGAACAAGGTTTTTCTTATTAATTCTGAATGTTACATTTTCTATGTTAAATCCCAAATAAATTGTTGATATTTCTAAACGAAAGCCGGAGACTCCATCATTAAATGTATTAGTTTTCGTGGTTATTCAGCTTATTCTTCTCCTCCGGAAAAACACGACCGCATTGCATTGTGGTATACGGGAGTAACACGTAGGGAACATCATATGTATACTCAAATTTGGGGTATTTTAAGTGCACTATATAGTGCATGAAATTAACCAGTGAGAATTCGAACAACACCACAAAATGGCGAGCACCATATAGTGCACTATATCCGTGATGGGGAACGATTTCGAACACAGCTACGAGCTGTGTGTCATCAGCGTGTGTCATCATGACAGCGCCGCCGGCACCGCCACCAACGTATCGAAACTTAAATCAGCGGAGGCTAACGCTGGTCCAAGGGGAAGACCATCGTTATCGTTTTTAATAAAAATGTATTATTATTTTTTTTATATAAATAATTATTATTATAAAATTGTTATGAGGTTGCCCCCCGATAGTATCGACTATCGGCGATCGCTAGGAGGCGCTATCGGACGATGGAAACTTGTAGACGATTGCCCAACCCTAATGTCTGGGCAAAAGAGGACGTCTGGTTACCCTACGTACGGGGAACCAATTTCATTCCTACCTGTTCCACTGTAGCCGCGCAAATTGGTGGGCGCTATAGGCCTACTGGTAATTTCTCTGCGTGAGAAATACGAAGTGTGCATGGGTTGAATTGCGTGCGTCTCACGCCGAATGCGTGAGACTTGAGAGCCGTGTATTAGGCTACTACTTATACCTTTTATAATTCAGCCAAATGTAGCCCGTTCTGATACATGTTTAGTAGGCCCTATGTGTAGGCCAATAATCACCTAAATTATTCAATACATCCTTTATACTGAAGTATTAAAATGTAAAAGGTAACATGTGCTCTTGTGACGTGCTGTCCCAATCCCATATATACCTATCTGAGCCCATGTGGCCTCACACTCACTCACTTAGCACCTGAGATCAAATAAGTCTGTGAGTCCTTAGTACTTAGTCCTAAGCTCACAAGTTCACTTTGGGATTGGGCCTATGTGTCTGGTAAGGACAGACTATAGTCCATAGCAATAGTGTCTGGTTAGGACAGATGCACTCCTGCTATAGTCCATAGCAGTAGTGTATGGCGTTGGTAAGGACAGATACACTGTATGTGTAAGGACGGGGTGATTTCCTTGTGTTTCCTTCTCTTGGCAGCATGGACGCCCAGCGGTGGTGGAGCCCGCTTTGCAGGTGTGGATTGAAAGCGCTGCTATTCCCTGTACTCCAGAGGAGCACCACCCCAAGAGGAAGTCCCCAAGGTACTCCACATCAGTTCTGCATTATGGTGGAGCAATGGTCTCTGTTTCCACATCAGTTCTGCATTAGGGTGGAGCGATGGTCTCTTTTTCCACATCAGTTCTGCATTAGGGTGGAGCGAGGGTATCTGTTTCCACAGGAGCGATGGTCTCTGTTCCATCATGACTAACAGAGCAGTGTAACCCGTTCTGTTTTGCTGTGAACCCCAGGCCCAACGGTGTAGACGATCTGCTGAAACTGGCCAAGCAGTTTGACTTCAACATGTTTCGGAAAGACGAGGAACGGGCGGAGGAAATGCACAAGCAGGCCTTGGGGCTTCTGTCAGACGACATCTTGGAAGGACCCCCTCGGGCGGACCCCCTTCCACCAGCGCCAGAGACGGCCAGCAAGAACCCCTCCCCTGTCTGCGGGCTGCAGGACTACCACATGGAAGATTTCTTTGACCAGCCGACGCAAGACTGCAGCAGTAACCTCATCCAGATGGTATGCCTCGGGTCCCTGGAGAGCTCCAGCTCCGGGACGGCAGGCAGGGCCCCACACTGTGCGGCTCCTCCCATTCCCACTCCTGCTGAAAACGGTCCAGCTGCGGTCCAGTTGGATGACGACTGGGAGAACGACTGGGAGAACGAGGATTTCCTTAACGACACCTTAGTCATGGAAATTACCCCAAATCCACCGTGCTTTGCCCCGCCAAAGTACTGCTCCACACAAAGCAGATGGGATGAGGCCCTCCCTGGCAGCACGCATCCCTCTAGAGGTACACCAGGCAGGCTGGGAGGGGAAGGTGGCCCGGCAGAGAAGGAGCCCAGAATGCCGAAAAACAGAACCACTTTCAAATTGGATGTAATTCCTCTGAGCCTCAATGGGAAGGATGCGGCAGCGAGCCAGGCGTCCATGACAAACACACCGCAGAGCGAGGCTTTGTCGAGGATGAACCCCCCAGTCTCGGGCTCCTATACAAAGAGGCCATCGCACCCTCCAAGAGGAGCGCTGCCCGGTCCCCCTGCCGGCCCGCAGCCCAAGACCTCCCTCGCCAACGCCAACGCCAGTGCCAAACGTACCTTGGCCCGGACAACCCCCATGACCTCAAACAAGATGAAAGAAAACCAACCGGTGAGGTCCTCCAATATCCAGGCCATGGCGACCATCAGCTGTTCTGCTGCAGCCCCAGGGCAAGAGACTCCGCCCGTGGTGCCAGCCAGCGACGACTACCGAGACCTGGACGAGTTATTTTCTTCAGAGCCCGTTTGGGACGAGGAGGGTGACGACGACCTCCTGTGTCAAATGTGCGAGGACCTGGAGACTCAAGCGGTGGTGCTGGAGAGGCCGGCAGCGCTAAAGCAACCCCTGTCGCTAGACAAGAAGCCTGGCCAGGCGACCCAGAGACCGGCCCGGGTGGCAACTCCCCCCCGGGTCGGGGACCAGCAGAAGGGTTGTCCGGCTGTAAAGGTCTCGAAACAGCCCTCGCCCAGCGCGCCGCCTCCTCCTTCTGCCTCTCTGGCGTCCCAATGTTCTCCTCCTGATCGCGTGCAGCCATCAGGGCTGTCTGCCAACCCCTACACAGGGAACGCCTTGCCTAGCATCAAGACCACCAGCACGGAGTCCTTCAAATACGCACTGTTAGTTAGCAATGTGGACCATTCTCAATGCTACGGAGGAGGACCTCCACCCAAAGCCACGGCTGGAGATAAGGGTCAGTTCTCTGTTAAGAAGCCGCCGAGCCCCAGCGTCAAGGTGATCCCTACAGGTAAGCTGTCAAATGTCCTGTTTCACCTTCTTTGCAGAGGGAAATAATGCAATAATAGCAGCCATTAGTTACAACTGACCAACCGCACACTAAAATCCCACCACAAGCATTGTTATAAAGCGAAATTCTTCCATAGTTGAAACACACAATTTGTCTGAACCTGATTGTCACTGGTTGGTTCTCCGGCACCATGCAGCTTTACATTCCTTGAGTTGAGCTCACTTGCCTTGGACTTGGCCTCCGTGGCTGCCTGCTCTAACTCAATACTAGGATCCGACCCGTTTTGATGATTTTGGGACATCAGTGGGGGTTTTCTTGAGGCTGCCTCAGTAGATGCTCTAAGTGATGTTTTTTTTTGTACCTTTCAGGGCCCAAGAAGTGCTCGAAGGCAGAGATCGAGCGCAAAAAGAGGCAGGCGCTGGAGAGAAGACGGCAGCACCTGCAGGGGCCCCAGAACCTGGGCGCCCCAACACGAGGCCGCTGAGCTCTCAGCGGGGGCCCCTCAACCCCCTTGGCCGTCGGTCCCCTCTGATGTGCAGGGACACTGAGGTGTGGGGAACGGACCCTTTGAATACAACGGTTATATATCTGACGCAGGAACGCAGATCCTTGACTACCTTTGTTTCTGTTGGTTTTCACACAATGTTTGACACCACGTTTACTTAGACTTTAATGCTTTGTTTCTACCTATATTATCTTTTTAACAGTAATCATTTTTAGGATTAGCCATTTAAGGATTGTCAACGGATACATTGAATCTAGCACGTTTGGTTTGAAGCTCTTTTCTGCGCTTACAGCAGTGTCCCCCAGGGGGCCAATACCAGACACAAGCTCCCCCCAGTGGCCACGTGCAGGGACACGCTAACCTGGAGACTCCCCAGTTTAAAGGTTTTCATCTCAAGCAAAATATCTAAATTGTTTAATATATATTTTCGTGTTTGTTAAGTTCTGTTAATAAAGTTCCACCTGAGGACGGTTTTACTCATACGCGCGTCTTGATGCATCACTGCTTCGCTTTCCAGGGGCCTGTGTCATGAGACGGCAAGGAGCCACCCATGTTTTGGTCAATGATTTACAAGATGAGCGTATAATATCCCCCCCCCCCCGTTCCTGGATAACAGCATCCCATGTTTGGCTGTGGTTTGAACCTGAACAACACTACCAGTCCAGATGGGTTAGTTTGGATGTAGACATGTTACATACACGCACATGCTGCTAAAACACTGCCTGGCCAATGATGGACAGAGAACCGGGCGAGCGGCATAATGCAGTGTGTCAGAAGGGAGGCGTCAGGGAGCAGAGTGTAGGGGTCGCTTATGCTGCCTTCAAAACGCTCAAGAGTTTTCGGGAGGTTCGGACCTTAAGCTCGGAGAAAAGTGCTTGGAACGCTCTGTTGGGTCGGAGTTTTCGCTCCGAGTTTCGTGCCGAAATAAAGCTAGGGTTTGAAAACTCAACACCTTGTAAAAAAGGTTTTGCAACACTGAAAAAAGAGATTATAACCTGAAAAAAATTCAAACAAAAATTCAAACATCTGTAAACATGATTTTGTGTTCTATTTTCGTCTTCATTTTCACCAACACATTTTCAAAGTATTTTTTTTTTCACAAACATGTTTTCAAAGTTCAAACAATATCACCAGCGCATTTGCAGAGTTTCAAATCTGCCACTGTTCTAACAGTGTATTTCATTTTTTCCCGGTTTTGAAACCTTGTAAATGGGATTCTGCAAACAGGTGTTCATACATTGAGAAATAAGTTTTGAAAGGTTGAATATTTATTTTTAAAAACTTGTAAAGATGTACGTTTACGCCATTGCAATGTATTTTTTCAGAACTGACTTTTCAGCACTGACTTTTCAGAGATTTTACCACACAGGAGCATGCTTTGAGTCACGTGAATATTGGCAGTGTTCTGTCGCGCATTAGTTTTGAAACTCCTGACAGTCAAAGTCTGAAGAAAAAAAAAAACGTTCCTGGGGGCGGGACCATTTAGCTCTAAACCAATTGGTTGCTCTCGGCTGACGTACATTCCAATCACATGTGCCGTTCACCGGGCTGTGCGTGATTGACAGTGCTCTGCCGATGACAAGAATGTGATTGGAATGTACGTCAGCCGAGAGCAACCAATAGGTTTAGAGCTAAATGGTCCCGCCCCCAGGAACGTTTTTTTTCTTCAGACTTGACTGTCAGGAGTTTCAAAACGAATGCGCGACAGAACACTGCCAATATTCACGTGACTCAAAGCTTGCGCCTGTGTGATCAAATCTCTGAAAAGTCAGTGCTGAAAATTCAGTTCTGAAAAAATGCATTGCAATGGCGTAAACGTACACCTTTACAAGTTCTTAAAAATAAATATTCAACCTTTCAAAACTTATTTCTCAATGTATGAACACCTGTTTGCAGAATCCCATTTACAAGGTTTCAAAACCGGGAAACAATGAAATACACTGTTAGAACAGTGCCAGATTTGAAACTCTGCAAATGCGCTGGTGAAATTGTTTGAACTTTGAAAACATGTTTGTGAAAAAAGAAATACTTCGAAAATGTGTTGGTGAAAATGATAAAGAAGATAAAATAGAACACAAAATCCTGTTTACAGGTGTTTGAATTTTTGTTTGAATTTTTTTCAGGTTATAATCTTTTTTTTCAGTGTTGCAAAACCTTTTTTACAAGGTGTTGAGTTTTCAAACCCAGACTAACAAGCCTTTGAGACTTTTTTTTTTTTCAGGTTTGAATTATGGCAGGAAACTGGCTCCATAGAGGGCTAGCAGCTCCACTAGCGAATCAGGGAAGCCCGGAAGTGAGGATGGTAAACATACCAGATAACCATAAACTATGAATGTTTAACTATAAAACAATTAAAAATAAATATAAAACGATAAACTAAATTCGGATGAGCTCCTTGGCCTGCTCGCAGTTGTATCCACAGCTTCACCCCCTTAGTGCGTCTAACTTTTATATCTCAAATTCATTGGTTATTTATTTGAGAAGAGCTTCCTTGGGATGCAGACTAGTGAATTTTTAATTCCGATCTTGGCATTTCGAGGAAACATGCTTCTTGCTATTTTGAGTAAATAAGTTTCTTGTTTGCGGTACCGCTTGAGGGGATTTTTAATCCTGATCTGGGCATTTTGAGAAGTTTCTTGTTTAATGCTCTGGTCGAGTAATTATGTGTTCAACCATTATTTTGAGAAAATAGGTTTCCTGCTTAAATTGCCCTTTGAATGAATTTAATTCTCTCTTATTTTGGGCCGATTGAACAGTTTTCTGATCTTAGGTCGATACACCAACTCATCAAACTAGAAAATGCGGTGTGTGCTGTATTACAATGTGAGGTTGAAAATATTTTTTAATAAAGCCACATAGATTAAGACATAAAGAAATGTTCAACGGCTTAAATCAAGTGAAGGGATTTGAACAGAGTTCAAAAGTCGAAATGGAGTAAACAATGTAAACATGCACACCATTTAAAACAATTTAAATCGTTGGAAAAAAGTAATTGACAGCTGAATGAAAAGCGCAAAGCATTGCTAAAATGCAGTAATGTAAAAGGAATTGAACTGAAGAATCTGAAATAGCCGAAATTGTATGTACATTGTCATGTTGATAAAGAATCACGTCTTACATCTCTTTCCTTTATCTGTTTATTAATTTCTTCACAGCTCCGGTACATCATCAGCAGCCATGGCATGTTCTTAGTCTTAACTAACGGTCAATGACCCTGAATGCATTTGTATGCGGAAACAAAATAAAACAACCAATCACATAGGTGTACAATAAAGTTGGAAACAAAAATAGGTCGTAATCCACATAATATTGGGGTATATTATTAACAAATGAGATAACATTATGAGAACATTTAATTTAACAGAGAGAGACCAACTGAAAACAAGCTGGCATGGAACTTAAACTGATTTTGAAAAAAGTATAAAGGTAATCGAAATTCTGTTTTAGATTGATTATTGAAGATAAGTGTGATGATTTGTTAAACCTTTGAAT
This sequence comes from Gadus morhua, assembly GCF_902167405.1. Lineage (NCBI taxonomy): Eukaryota > Metazoa > Chordata > Actinopteri > Gadiformes > Gadidae > Gadus > Gadus morhua. The sequence continues at coordinate 2,514,159 of NC_044050.1, read as the reverse complement.
GAAGGCTAACGATAAAATATTGACCAAGTTACGAAGTCTGAAGTAGTAAGTGTCCGTTGTAAATAATATTAACTTTAAAAGTATAATATCTTAAAAAGTATAAAATATTAAAAAAACGTGAACATTTTAAAATTTGAATGGAGTCTGCAGGTGAACAATTGAGGAAGGAGATAGGTCCCAAAGTTATAATTATAAAATCGCTATTGTAATATAAAAAAAAAGTTTTTTTCCCCACAGTATATCCAATCCAATCCACTTTATTTATATAGCACAGTTTAAACAAACACATGGGTTTCCAAAGTGCTGCACACAGAAAAAGAGATAAAATAAGTATAAAATAAGTAAAAACACATGACCCACCCAACACTTCTACATCACATCAACACGCCATCTAGTGTCCAAAGGCCAAATAAAAAAGGTGCGTTTTTAAAGAGACACAGGGATGTAGTTTGTCTAATATGGAGTGGCAAAGTGTTCCACAATTTTGGGGCTGCTACCGCAAAGGCACGTTCTCCTCTGTGTTTTAGCCTGGTACGGGGTGTGGCCAAAAACAGCTGGTCAGCTGACCTAAGAGAACGGCTAGGAGTGTAGGGTTTTAGCAGCTCGGAGAGGTATGGTGGGGCAAGGCCATTTAAGGCTTTAAACGCAAATAAAAGTATTTTAAAATGAATCCTAAAACGTACAGGTAGCCAGTGCAATGAAGCCAGAATAGGTGTAATGTGGTCGTACTTTCTAGTGTTAGTCAAGAGACGAGCTGCGGCATTTTGAACTAATTGGAGGCGGGCAATGGAGGCCTCACTAATCCCCATGTAAAGTGCATTACAGTAGTCCAGCCGGGTGGTCACAAACGCATGGATTACTGTTTCAAAATGCTGTCTCTGAAGCATTGGTTTAATTTTTGCCAGCTGCCTTAGCTGGAAGAAGCTGGACTTCACCACAGCTTTTACCTATAACCCAGTCTTCCCTTAGCCCAGCTTTCCTGATCTAAATTTCTCCTGACGTCATTTCAGTAAAACTTTGCTTGCCTGCTAGAAGGGCCGAGGACTACAAAACACTGCTTCCGCAAATTTGTAAGCCCACCAATAAGGAATGAGAGGGGCGGGAGCTCGTGTACGTGGTTCAAACACAATGTGCGCCATGTTTCTTCACCGCTTAGCTCGATAACTATGGTGTGTTCGATAAACAAACACGTTGAGGTCGAGGCAAGATGGCGACGAGGCTAAGCAAAATTACAAGCTCTGTCCCTTAACAACGACTTTTTGCTTCGCCTATTATGTTCTAAAAGACTCGTGAACTACAACGTTCCATCTCCCGGCCTTTTAACACCGTAATTCACCCTATTGAAGTAAGCTTGTAGCGTATTTGCCGCCAAGGCTACTACAGCATCATTGCTAATCCAGCATCAGCTAAACTGCCCACGAGTGAGGAGCCTGCACTTTCACAAGAAACATGGAGCCTCCGATAAAGGAGCAAAACGGAAGGAAAAAGAATCAACGCGCCCGACTGATGGTATGGTTTTTGGTGTACCGATGAACTCCCAAGACGCATGCTAGCTATGCAGCTACAATCTCGACTGCAGCTAACCCTGACCATGGCTATGCTCTCGCCTCTGTCCGCAGCCGCGAACAGAGCCCAGATGTTATGCCGTTGCCAGATTCTGACCCCAATACACCAGTCAAGCCAAAAGGAAAAAAGCAGAGAGCAGAAATGTCTGCATGAGTTACAGAACAACATCGTTGGGATAATCTCAACAAAAATTAATGAGCGGGCAGACAACCTGGAAAGCATGATTAACCATAACACAGTGAGCATTGACGCCCTGAAGAAGTCTATTGATTTTGCATTTGCGGAGGTTGATTCTTTAAAGACCGATATGAAGGTGGTTAAAACTACTACTGAAAAAAATGAGCAGAAACTGTCAGAGTTAGAACTCAAACTCAATGACGCTGAAAGATACCAACAGAGATGGCTCGATGGCGTCCCGGAGGAGAAACAGGAGGACATCAAGGCCAAAGTCATCAACATCTGCTGCTCCATGGTGCCTGACGCCCATGCAAAGATCAGAAAGGACATTGACATCGTTCACCGGCTTGGCAGGTACCAGGAAAATATGAGGAGATCCAGGACGACCATCATCCGCTTCACGAACAGATCCACGCGGGACCTCCTGTGGAAGAAGGCGAAGACCTGCGAATACCTTACAAAGAATAAGTTGAGGTTTGCCGTGGATCTGACTTCTGCGGACAAAACTTTACGAGACAAAATGTGGCCCATAATAGAAGCAGCGAAAAAGGAAGGGAAAAAAGCACACTTTGCAGGCGTTCGCGTGATAATCGATGGAAAGGAGGTACGTCCATCTTTGCCCCCAAAATAAACACGTCTGGCCGGTCTCAAATGGACACATCCTCCTAAGATGATGCATACCTTGAACTAATTACACTACTCCTCCTGTTTTCACCTAAGTGCTGAGCATTTATTACCTTTTTGTTGGTAAAGCTTATTTTTTCTTTTTCTTACTGGTAAAAGGTTCGGGAGATTGTTTAACACTGTTACTTAGAATATATTTTCTATTATTAAAGGTTGGGTATGGAATTAGCTTTTTTGGCCATTTTTGCAAAATTACTTGAAATCCTTATCATAACCCGCTTACAGCCACTGAGTTAGAAGTACTGACATGAAAATTAAACAAGTCAATCATCTGTGGAACGGGCAGGGCTCGAAAAACTCCAGCCAATCATTTCCATTGCCACCGAGTTGCATTGGACAGTAAGTACGTCAATCAAACGGTCGTACTGCACTCCCCCGCGCCCCTTCGTGCAGTACTCGTGACCCAGAGCAAGCTCCTGTTTGTTGTTATCCTGCGGTAGCTACTGGAACTAGTTAATCCACATTTGGACCTAGCAGTAGAAGACAATTTCCATGGCAGACAAGACGCCACCATCCCCACCACCACCACCACCACCACCACCACCAGCAAGAGAAGGAAAACTCTTTTTCAGAGAGTAATTGATAATAAAAACGCTGAAAGAGAAAAACTGAAATCAAGAATAATCCTAGGCGCTGCTTTCGAACGTTGGCGGCAACTGAAGGACGAGAAGGGTCTAAAAACCGATGCTTGTGTGGCGGTTGACCTAGTTTCAAAGTTTATACCGTATATACTCGGTAATACCGGTGTTGAGACGAGTGCAGTGGCGTAACTATCGGTAAGCAGGGTATGCGGGCGCGTATGGGCCCGGGCCAATCAGAGGCCCCCCAAAAGAAAAAAAAAAGAAAAAAAAATTGCTCAAAACCCCCCCCCCGTCAACAATCGTAACGAAGCCCGTGGGGGCCCGCCTTGAACATCCTGCATACGGGCCCGTCGTTGCCTTGTTACGCCACTGGACGAGTGTATTACTCGTTGTGAAAATGTCCACACCGCAGCAACCCTAGTGAAAACCAGGACTTCCAATACAATTATATGAAACAAACATACATTTTCTAAAAATAGTAATGATTTATGTGACCGTTTAATGTTTATAACATCTGGTGCAACCATAGCCGCGAGAACGTATTCTCAGCAGGGGGTGCTGGAAAAAAAAACTCAGCCTGCACTAGACTCGCAACTCGTTACATTGATAAAAAAGATATATAGCAGCGCAGCTCAATTACACCAGTGCATGCGCGCACAGTTGAAAATCGATCGTTGTGTTCACTTCCTTCACACCATGGTTCACATCCAGCTGCTCACAGAACAAGTTTAGCGCACCACCACTACCCTCACACTTTTTCATATAACCTTTTTTCAGCACTAGGTCATATGAGCATTAAATAAATGCTGCGTCTCAAAATGCCTTGGACAGCAGCGAGGATGACTCGCTTTGCCACGGGCAGAAACAGTTCGGAGCGACCACAGCCAGAGCGAACACAGCGGGGCAGAGGAGTGTCAGGAATAGTCTTTGGTGCATCAGTACGGCCTATTTGCACTACTGTTTAGTGGCAATGCAGTGTTTTATTCTATGCCTTTTTATTTTCGTATATTATTTCAATGAATACAATTTATTTATTCATAAACACAAGATCTGGGGCCTCATGTACAAAGCTTGCTTACGCACAAAAAAGCTGCGTAAGCAACTTCTCACGCAAACGTTCGGATGTACGAAGACTGACTTGACGTGAGAAAGTGCGGTTCTCCACGCAAACTAAATGCCTGGCTTACGCACATTTCTGCTGCATTGTCAGTTGGCGGCACATAGAGGCAAATCAGCGCAACAACATGAGGCCTACGCGATCACGAGTCAAGAAGTAATATTGCAATATGAGGCGAGTTCAAAGTGGATTTGAACATCGGGATGCGTGATCTTAAATGCACTTCAATAATGCGTTATTGTTGTCGAGACGCATAATGTGACACTGTTGTTAGGCTAAACTTAAACAGACCCATAAAACTAAATTGTCAATATTGGAATGAAAAGGAAATTAAAAGGAACCCCCAGCAATATTATTTTCAGTGATGGCTTGTTTATTAAACGTTACATATTTTCCGGACCACGCATGACATATGATCTCTCTTCACACATTTGTTGTGAAATTCTTGACTGCAATATTATTATATGATGCTGAGTGGATTAAGCGCAAGATTGTTACTTAAAATCAATCCATCAATAAACCAGTCGGCCAATTTCGAATTATGTGTATATTATTGACACCTTGGGTGTATGGGAACAACCTATCGTCAACATGCATCAAATTAAATGAGAATATAAAAGCAGGTGCAAAATGTGGCAATAATCGATAGGTTGACAATGGCAGTGTTGGCCTTATTAGAAGATATTGCGAATGGTCACATTCGAAATGAACGAGTGTTCCGTGATTATTACGATTTTTTGGCTCATGATGATGACTGGCTTATCAGCCGATTCAGATTTCCAAGAGCTATCCTCTTGGAACTATGTACTGAGTTGAGCCCGGGTTTGGAGAGGCAGACGGCGAGGAGTCACGCATTGCCAGTTCCAATACAAGTCCTGACTACGCTTGGTTTTCTAGCAACAGGATCATTCCAGAGGGAATTGGCTGACCGGTCAGGAATGAGTCAGGGAGCTCTGAGCCGCGCCATTCCGCCTGTTTTAAACGGGATCATCCGCATCTCAGCCAGGTATATACGGTTTCCATATGATGCAGTAAACCAAGCAAACATCAAAGCGCAATTTGCAGCGATAGCCGGTTTTCCCAATGTAATCGGAGCGATCGACTGCACACACATTGCAATAAAGGCGCCATCTGAAGGGGAATATGAGTACGTTAATAGGAAACACTTCCATTCCTTAAACGTGCAAATAATCTGTGATGCCCAAATGCGCCTTACGAATATCGTGGCAAGGTGGCCTGGGTCAACCCATGATTCATTCGTCCTGAGAAACAGCTCGGTTGGGAATAGGTTGGAGGCTGGAAGAGTGTGTGATGGGTGGCTAATTGGTAAGCAATTTAAAACACTTTAAAGTGAATTTACTGAAATCTAGACATGTTGGGTAGCCTATGCTGTAATTGTACCTATTACTCCTAAGGAGACAGCGGTTACGCCTTACGGCCATGGCTGTTAACCCCCCTCGCCAACCCACAGACTGTCCGAGAGCAGAGATATAATGATATCCATGCACGCACTCGGACAGTCGTGGAAAGAGCGATAGGGCAGCTGAAGAGCCGGTGGCGCTGCCTTGACCGGAGCGGGGGAATGCTGCTCTATCACCCTGAAAAGGTGTGCCGCATTGTGCAGGCATGTGGGGTTCTGCACAATGTTGCGCACAGGCACGGCGTGCCATTACGCGAGGTAATGGACCTCCCAGAAGACCCAGACCCCGGACCAAACAATGCGCAGCCCAATGTAGAGGCCATTCGAATCCGGCAGCAGTTAATAGGCAGAATATAAAAAAGGTAAACGGAGACAACATTCATTTTTTAACTAGTTCTTTGAATGTGAGACTAATTGCTTGTAAGGCCTCCGTTATTTCTTTGAGGTTCGAATTCATCTCCTGAATTCCCTTAACGATCTCCTCCTGCGAGTCCAGCACAGCGCGAGTTAAAACCCGGCCTTTCCCACTGGCAGCAGAAGGGGGGCAATGGGCAGTGGAGACGGAGACGCCGGACACGCCTGGCTGGGGGTCTTCCTCTGGCACCATCAGCTGTGCGCCACTTGGTCCTTGGCTGTCTGTGATTAAAGAATGTATATAAATTACAATCACATTGAGGAGAACGCGTTTTATTGCTGGCTAAACATTAATCATGTATACGGAAATGCAGGCTAGGGCCTATACTAGCAGGTATAAAAGTTCTTCAAATATATGAAAACAATTGTACCTTCCGTGGGATCCTGGGCCAAGTCGGAATCCCCTTCGGCTGGCGGGACCACGCCAAAAAGGAGCCGATCCCCCAGCACTGCGGCCACCCTCTGCTCGAATAGGGCGAGCTCCCCGACTCCGGCTCCGCTGCCCGTCTGACCCACGCTTCTCCGGTGGGCAGAGACCTTTTTTTTGACATCAACTTTTATGTCCGACCACTTTTTTTTTATATCCGCCACAGTTCGGCTTTCCGCCCCAACCTCATTAACAGATTTTGCTACCGATTCCCACGCCAGTTTTTTTGTTTTAGTGCTGATTCCGGAGGAAAGAGAGCCAAACAAGATTTTATTTCTGGCCTCTACCTCCGAAATCAGCACTTCCACCTCGCATTCGCTAAAGTTCTTCTTTCTTGCTTTATCCATTATCTCCTTTCTCCTAACAAGCGCACTACTGCAGGCCTGTTTATACTAATTAGCATATTAAATGAGGGAGGAGACTGGGCGGAGAGTCGGGCTCGTGCACGTGCGCACAATTTCACGTTAATTGGGATGTACAAAGAGAATCTGCGTGAAATCGTGCTTACGCAAGGATTGATACATCCGGATTTATTTGTGCGCAGCAGCTTTCCAAATTTTGGCGTCCGCAAAGTTTTACTCAGAAATCCACGCAAGTCTTTGTACATGAGGCCCCTGGTCTTCAAATCTTTTTTCCAAATATAGGTCGTCTTACAATGGGGTTTGTGTTTATATTCCGACCAATACGGTACAGCGGGCACTCACATGATTTTAAGCATTTCCTGGTGCATAATGTGACGCTTCAGAACCTAAAATCCCGTTTCTCCCCGTTGACACGACAACACATAACCGGCGTTTTCAGAAATCTCCACTTTGGCCGGAGTTTTTAGAAATGATCGTTTTCTGTGATAAGACAGGGCCTCGGACAGTGGGTGTTGCAGCACCCCCAGCACCCCTACTTCCCGCGGTACTGGGTGCAACTTACAGCTGAATGTAGTGCCATGTTGTTAAACGAAAACCTACGCTAGCCTGGCTCGCTCTCGCGCATCTCTGTTCGCGCTCGTGCATGATTGCGCGTCCAGGTACTTGGAATGGGTGGAGTCAGAGTCAGCGTTGAAGGAGAGGGGGTAGGACCATTTGAGTTGTGTATTTTCAAAATCTGCTGGCGTTTCGCAAATCGCATACCCAACCTTTAAGGGATAGAAATTGTTCGCTGTAATTTCATAGCACCTTTCATTGTTATACTGTCTTTTTCTGTTTTTTCTCTTAATGCCAGGGGGTTGAGACAGAATGTTAAACGAAAGGCTTTATTCTTATTTGCAAGGCAGCAAAAAACAGACCTTTCTTTTTTCCAGGAAACGCATTCAGTTATAGATAATGAATCTTTATGGAAAGCACAATGGGGTAATGACGTTTGGTTCTCGAATGGTACAGAAAGAGCAGCTGATGCTGCTACTTTAAAGAACTGTTTCGATGGGAATATTTTACATTCTAAGGGTGAACCAAATGGTCATTACTTTATTTTGATTGTTGACATAAATTATACTATAATTTTAATCGTCAATATTTATGGGTATATTTCAAAACAAGAGAATTACATTTTATTTGATGATTTGGAAATCCACATTTTACATTGGTTGTCGAAATATCCAAATTTATTAATATTAATGGGAGGTGACTTTAACATAGCATCGTCTTCATCTCATCTTCATCCGCTTATCCGGGGTCGGGTCGCGGGGGGAGCAGCTCAAGCAGGGGGCCCCAGACGTCCCTTTCCCGGGCCACATTGACCAGCTCTGACGGGGGGATCCCGAGGCGTTCCCAGGCCATTGTTGAGATATAATCTCTCCACCTAGTCCTGGGTCTTCCCCGAGGTCTCCTCCCCACTGGATGTGCCTGAAACACCTCCCAAGGGAGGCGCCCAGTTGGCATCCTTACAAGATGCCCGAACCACCTCAGCTGACTCCTTTCTAAGTAAAGGAGCAGCGGCTCTAATCCGAGTTCCTCACGGATGCCTGAGCTTCCCACCCTATCCCTAAAGGAGACGCCAGCCAACCTTCTGAGAAAACTCATCTCTGCCGCTTGTACCCGCAATCTCGTCCTTTCGGTCATCAACCAACCCTCATGACCATAGGTGAGGATAGGAACGAAGATCGACCGGTAGTTTGAGAGCTTTGCCTTGCGGCTCAGCTCTCTTTTCGTAACAACGGTGCGGTAAAGCGAACGCAATACCGCCCCCGCTGCTCAGATTCTCCGGACAATCTCACGCTCCATCGTACCCTCACTCGCGAACAAGACCCCGAGGTACTTGAACTCCTTCACTTGGGCTAAGGACTCATTTCCTACCTGGACTATGCAATCCACCGGTTTCCTGATAAGAGTCATGGCCTCAGATTTAGCGGTGTTGATCCTCATCCCAGCCGCTTCACACTCGGCCTCCAGCCGATCCAGTGAGTGCTGAAGGTCACAGGCCGATGATCCAATGAGGACCACATCATCTGCAAAAAGCAGTGATAGGATCCTCAGGCCACCGAACTGCAACCCCTCCCCACCACGACTACGCCTCAATATCCTGTCCATGTATATCACAAACAGGATTGGTGACAAGGCGCAGCCCTGGCGGACACCAGCACCCACTGAGAACGAAACTGACTGCCGAGGACGCGAACACGCTTTGGGAGTACAGAGATTGGATGGCCCTGAGGAGAGACCCCCTTACCCCATACTCCCGCAGCACCTCCCACAGTTTCTCCCGGAGGACCCGGTCATACGCCTTCCCCAGATCCACAAAACACATGTAGACCGGATGGGCATACTCCCAGGCCCCCTCAAGGATCCTTGCGAGAGTGAAGAGCTGGTCCGTAGTTCCACGTCCGGGGCGAAAACCACATTGTTCCTCTTCAATTTGAGGTTCGACGATCGGCCGAACCCTCCTTTCCAGCACCTTGGAGTACACTTTACCAGGGAGGCTGAGAAGTGTGATACCCCGGTAATTAGCACACACTTTCTGGTCCCCCTTTTTGAACAGGAGAACCACCACCCCGGTTTGCCACTCCTTTGGCACTGTACCCGACTCCCACGCGATGTTGAATAGGCGTGTCAATCATGACAGCCCCTCAACACCCAGAGCCTTTAGCATTTCTGGCTAGATCTCATCAATCCCTGGCGCTTTGCCACTGCGGAGATGTTTGACTACCTCAGTGACCTCCACCAGGGAAATTGACGACGAAACACCATCAACCTCGAGCTCTTATTCGGATTCAGGAGTTCCTCAAAGTGTTCCTTCCAACGTCCGACGACCTCCTCAGTTGAGGTCAACAGAGTCCCATCCTTACTGTACACAGCTTGGATGGTTCCCTGTTTCCCCCTCCTGAGGTGCCGGATAGTCTTCCAGAAACACTTTGGTGCCGACCGAAAGTCCTTCTCCATGGCCTCTCCGAACTTCTCCCACACCCGCTGCTTAGCCTCCGACAGGGCAGCAGCTGCAGCCCTTTGAGCCTGTCGGTACCCTGCAACCGAGTCAGGAGTCCTCCAGGATATCATATCCCGGAAGGCCTCCTTCTTCAATCGGACGGCTTCCCTGACCACCGGTGTCTACCACGGTGTCCGAGGGTTACCGCCCCTTGAGGAGCCTAAGACCCTGAGGCCACAGCTAGCCACCGCAGCTTCAGCAATGGAGGCTTTGAACACCGCCCACTCTGGCTCAATGCCCCCAGCCTCCACAGGAATGCCAGAAAAACTTGAAGATGAAGATACCTAGGACGGGGGCCTCCTCCAGACGTTCCCAATTTACCAGCACTACTCGTTTGGGCTTACCAGGTCTATCCGGAAATTTCCCCCATTCCCTGATCCAACTCACCACCAGATGGTGGTCGGTTGACAGTTCCGCCCCTCTCTTAACCCGAGTGTCCAAAACATGCGGCCTCAGATCAGATGACACGAGCACGAAATCGATCTTCGGCCTAGGGTACTCTGGTACCAGGTACACTTATGAGCACCCTTATGTTCGAACATGGTGTTCGTTATGGATAATCCATGACTAGCACAGAAGTCCAATAACAAACGACCGCTCGGGTTTAGATCAGGGAGGCCGTTCCTCCCCACCACGCCTCTCCAGGTGTCTCCATCGTTGCCCACGTGGGCGTTGAAGTCTCCCAGCAGAACTACGGAGTCCCCTACTGGAGCCCCATACAGGACTCCATTCAGGGTCTCCAAGAAGGCTGAGTACTCTGAACTGCTGTTTGGTGCATACGCACAAACAACAGTCAGAGTTTTCCCCCCTACAATCCTTAAGCGCAGGGAGGCGACCCTCTTTTCTACTGGGGTAAACTCCAACACTGCGGCGCTCAGCCGGGGATTTATGAGTATCCCCACACCCGCCCGGCGCCTCACGCCCTTGGCAACTCCGGAGAAGAATAGAGTCCAACCCCTATCCATGAGTACGGTACCAGAGCTGAGACTGTGTGTGGAGGTAAGCCCCACCAGATCTAACTGATAGCGCTCCACCTCCCTCACAAGCTCCGGTTCCTTTTCCCACAGCGAGGTGACGTTACACGTCCCCAGAGCCAGCTTCTGCCGACCGGGTCTGGTCCGTCGAGACCCCTGACCTTCGCTGCCACCCATGTGGCTGCGCACCCGACCCCAACGGGTCTTCCCACAGGTGGTGGGCCCATGAGATGAAGAGAGGGGGGGTGCCACGTAGTTTGTTCGGGCTGTGCCCGACCGGGCTCCGTGGCAAAGGGTTAACACTAACCCTAAACCCGGCCACCAGCCGCTCGCCATCGAGCCCTCCGTTTGGGCCTGGCTCCAGACGGGGGCCCCGGGCTTCCTCCGGCCCGGGTCACATCTCCTCTTCTTATGTTATTCATTGAGGTTTTTGAACCATTCTTAGTCTGGCCCCTCACCTGAGACCACTCTGCCATGAGAGACCCTACCAGGAGCACAAGGCTCCAGACAACACAGCCCTCAGGTTCACAGGGACACGCAAACCTCTCCCCCACGATAAGGTGACGGTTCCAGGAGAACTAATGTGATGACGGTTCCGTTCTTTAATATGTCCATGGCAAAACCAGGCTTGGCCGCTGGGCACTGGTGGATTGCGCATGGTTGCTCTGCTCCTTGGGGCTTGGTTGAATTGAATGAGACACCTTCTGAACGGTTCCAAAAGCTTCCAACACAGCTGATACACTGAACAGATTTGTTCCGGAACTCGTCGTTAGCCTACAACATCAGCAGCAGTGCACAACACCCTGTCTCACTGAGGAAAAATCACAACATCCTTACAGACACAAATGTAACCACTGTGCAATACTCAAATAAAAAAAATCATACAAATAACTTTCACTTTTTCGCTACGCTATGCTGTCCAGTAGCCATGATGTATAATTTGACCACAAAATGTTCTTTATGAACCTGGCCGAATGACATGGCCCACACATATACCTTATCAGCTGCTTAATTTTTTAACGATTCTTGTATGGCGACACATTAGTGCCATAATTCACTAATGTGATAAAAGTTGCATTCGGGCGTATTATATTATTCCACACGCGTAGATATTAACTGCGAGCGCGCAAATGATCTCTGCGCACGCGCAAATTACCTCTGCGCGCGCAAAACAGCCTCGCGCGCGCAAATTACCTCTGCGCGGGCAAAACACTCTCTCGTGCGTAACAGCCTCTCGCAAAAGATGTTTTGCGCTCTCGCTCTAATTTAATTTTGCCAATATGGGAGAGGGAACCAAGGCAGGGCGGGCTTTCCTGTGATTGGCCATTTCTGAAGCGCGATATTTGATTGACAGCCCTCCTCTCATTCAATGGCTGAAACTTCAATCGCGTCTGGGCAGGTCCCTTCAGGTAAGAAACCCTTGGCTGAATTCGGGCATTTGTGATGACCGAAAACTACGGCATGTATAAAATTTACGTATGTTTCTGAGAAATATGTTAGTGTAGCTAAACATCAACATTAGTCTTTGTATAGTTGTATAGTCTTTGTATTGTTATTATTACTTAGTACTTACTTACTTACTACTAGATTGTTTAAAAGTAATTTTGGCAGTTCCATGTACCATTCACACTTACATTGCATTAAATACAATAGAGCCAATAGGAGAACAATAAATTATCATATTGTGATAGACTTTAGATCAATATCAATATAAAACATGTTACACAAACACGGTTCCATATTTATTGACAATATCAGTAGACATGTTGAAGAACAGTTGAAGGTCATATTAAGTGTTAAACAGAAGTGTTTAAATCCAGCATGGTAATTCCTATTCTTTTTAGGTCATTAAAAAGCATCAATAGTTATCGATATCAATGTATGGTTTAGGTAAATATACAATATACATCAATAAGCATGTACAAGAGTGGCCTTGTGTGTGTATACAAGTGTAAATATTGACTTTCTGACTTGTGCCTTATTAGAAATGGATCCTCTCCCTAATGTTTACTTTTTGTCTTTTATTTGATTTGACGTCCTGCAGACATATAAACCACCTTTGTTTATGTTCTGCAAAAGAAAACTCAATAATAAACAGATGACAAAAAAAAAGAATGACGTGACATTCAACAACTAAGTCAGAAAACTAGTGCACTGTTACCTAAAAGACACAGTTCAATTAGATTATTTATCTACAAGAGAACTGGCATGGCACACAAGGAGTTAGGCAGATTTAACTGAATGAGAAGTTTATTTATACAATGAATCAGGGTCACATGCCTCGACAGTGCATTGCACCAAATATACAACTCCTGCCTACACATAAACTCAAAATAATCCAAATCAATAGGCTCTCGTGAGTCCCAGTTCAAACTTGGACAGGAGCCGGGTCAGGATCTGTCTCCTAATGGTGTCCTGAGAAGAGAGAATGCAAGTGAAAAAATAAATACATATCTCTCTCCATATGAGAAACAAAAGGTGTGTGTGTGTGTGTGTGAACATACGGAAATTCCATTGGCAGTTAATTTCACTATCAATTATTACAGCTCGACTATGGATATTGTGGTACAGCTGATCGACAAACCGCCATACTAGATGCTGGAACAGAAACTCGGTGAAATCTGATTCACAAACATGGGGGGTGAGGGGAAATGAAGATCCATCAACTTTTGACCAATGCCATAACCAGCAAATTTGTAAAATAATATTTACAATCCATTAATGTATTTTTAGGTTAACAAACAGAATATGCACGTTAACCCTACAATAGTTCAGTTAGCCTAATCACGTAATAGTCATTGTTGCCAGCCAGACATCGCGCTAACTAATGGTAACCCTAAAGTTAACGTTAGCTATTAGTTAGCGTTAGCTGCGGTTAACGACTAAGTAATAACGTTAATCTAGACTATACAAAGTTTAGCTACACTAACATATTTCTCAGAAACATACGTGGATGAAATTTTACACAAGCCATAGTTTTTCGTTCATCACAAATGGCCGAATTCAGCCAAGGGTTTCTTACCTGTTTTCGTTCATCACAAATGGCCGAATTCAGCCAAGGGTTTCTTACCTGAAGGGACCTGCCCAGACACGGTTGTCTTCTGAGTTTCAGCCATTGAATGAGAGGAGGGCTGAGTGAGGAGGGCTGTCAATCAAATATCGCGCTTCAGAAACGGCCAATCACAGGAAAGCCCGCCCTGCCTTGGTTCCCTCCCCCATAGTGCCAAAATTAAATTCGAGCGAGAGCGCAGAACATCTTTCGCGAGAGGCTGTACGCGCGAGAGGCTGTTCTGCGCGTGCAGAGATAATTTTCGCGCTCGCAGTTAATATCTACGCGTGTGAAATGATACATCACGCCCGAATGCATCTTTTATCACATTAGTGAGTTATGGCACTAATGTGTCGCCATATTCTTGGTATGGGCCAATAGGTGTCAAGTTTTTATTTTATTTTAAAATTAATTATATTAATTAAATAGTCTGGCAAACCCAGGGCTCCTTGCACACCTGGGCCCCTTTGGCTGCAGCCTAGGCAAGCTGGTGTGTTAATCCGAGTCTGGGTGAAACCCTAAAATAAAATAAACTAAGTCAAAGTTGATGTTTCTGCATGTCTTGCCGATCAATGGCCCTTAAAGGACTGCTCTGGTACCATAAATCTTAAAGTGTCATCTCAAAGATATCAATGTGTATAAACTCACTGTTCACGTGCCGGAAACACAATGGGCATGGAGCCTATGGCATTCTGGTAACACAATGGGCATGGAGCCTATGGCCCAATGGTAACACAACAGGCCGCTGGTAACACAATGGAAATGGAGCCTATGACCCACTGGTAACATAATGGGCCACTGGTACCACATGGACATGGAGCCTTTGGCCCACTGGTAACACAATGGGCTACTGGTAACAAAATTGGCATGGAGCCTATGGCCCACTGGTAACACAATGGGCATTGAGCCTATGGCCCAGGGGGTAACACAATGGGCATCGTGCCTATTGCCCAACGATGAAAACCGGTATTATAAATCAGGAACTGGTTTTTATCTCTTGAGCAATTACTGCTAATTCCCAAAGAGACAACAGAAATATTCAGATTACAACCTAAAACACTTGAAATATCCTTGGATATTTCCATTCTAATGCCCATAGTAGAAAGTGTTTAGCACCTAGAATATTGGTCTATTTACCCTAACATTTGTTAAATGGACATTTAACTTAATTATCTTTCAATCTTGTCAGTTAATTCTTGACTCCTGCTTTGCACCTTGTCAAACTATGTAAAACTGTTGTAAATCAAACTCATAGTTCACAGGGACATGCATTTTTTTGGTTACAATGTAGGAGGGATCAGTGATGCTGTTCAGAATTCTCCAGCCTTAAAGGGGCTTTCCAGGCTGCACTTACCATGATCAATAGTCTATAGTCTATCAATAGTCTATATCATGTCGTCAAAAACGAAGGCTGTGTTACTATGTGCACATAAAAGAAAAGTACTTCAAACCAATCCGTATTCACTTTACACTTTATTAGTGTTCTTTTTTTAGAATGTTTAAAAATGAAATGTAACAAAGACTCGCAAACATGAAGGCCAGGCAGAAAAGAGCCCAGCAGAAAGAACCCAGGAACTTCACAGAGAAAAAACATTTACAAACACAGCCATTCTCCTCTTGGGGTCCCAGGCTAGGAGACTAGAAACAGGCTGGAAACAGGCTTTGGTGGCGCCGCTCCCCTGCAATAGAGGGCCCGGAGGACGCCGTGCCTGCTGGGAAACGCCCCTTAGGGGATGCGCTGGATGAGCTTTTCTTCCATCATGCAGTAGAACGCCACGTGGGAAAGGTCTGAGATGAAGGCCTCGCACGCCCGCCGGCTCACGCCGTCACAGCCCCGAAGGTCAAGCAGCTCCAGCGCAGAGAGGCGCTTCAGGTAGGGCAGGCAACCGTCCGTCAGCCGGTTGCAACCTGCAGACACAATTCAGGTCAGTGGCGATACTCATTCACAGGACCCTTACTTTGAAAAACAGGTCAGGTTGCCAGAGACTTTCTATGGTAATGGTTGCAGCATTGTGTGTTGTGGGTCCAGGTCATCCAGCCACAAAACCAGCATGGGGTTTCCCTGGCGACTTCTAGGTGCTTCTGGCCCGCCCCAAACAGGAGGCTTGTTTTAGAGGAAACCAAAGTCTAAGACAAGACCTTCTCCATCATGTGTGACATAGCAGTGCTATGGATGGAACCTTATAAATGTCCTCACGCGTCTACCCAACCTATGGAGACTCGACCCAGGAACCCAACGGGTTCGGGTCCAGGTTTTGTTATGGTCAATTGGGTGAGGTCCCATGATACCGGCTGGGTGATCCCCAGAGAACCACGTGGTAGTGGGACTAGCGAGATCAGGTTGACCTCGAGGATCAGATTACAAGAGCAATGAGGTAAAGAAATAAGGTGATATACCGCAAGATGGTAACCTCGGGAATAAAATGCTGAGGAGGAAAGGCCCAAGTTCAGGGGGGATGTTAGGTGCGATTACAGTCCGACCCACAACATCCTTTAAAGCCGTCCAAACTTAGCTCTGTTGTATCCGACATGACAAACGATTTAGCAGTATAATTACAATTTAACACGCAATTGAATACTGTCTCAGGTCTGGACGCCTAGGGCCTCTTCCTGTGAAGCTGACCACAGGTCTGTGTTAGGGTGCATACTGTGAAGCTGACCCCAGGTCTGTTTGGATGCGTCCTGTGAAGCTGACCCCAGGTCTATGTTTGGGTGCTTCCTGTGAAGCTGACCCCAGGTCTGTTTGGATGCGTCCTGTGAAGCTGACCCCAGGTCTGTGTTTGGGTGCGTCCTGTGAAGCTGACCCCAGGTCTGTTTGGATGCATCCTGTGACGCTGACCCCAGGTCTGTGTTTGGGTGAGTCCTGTGAAGCTGACCCCAGGTCTGTGTTTGGGTGCGTTACCCACCGGCAAGATAGAGATCGGTGAGGTTGTGGCGGGTGTGCGTGCCGGCGGCGGCCAGCAGGGCGATGGAGGTGTCGCAGACAGCCGGGCAGTGGGCCAGGTCCAGCCGCTCAAGCTGGGGCATGTGGCGCTGCAGCAGCCGCAGGGTGGAGTCGCTCACCTCCAGGCCCGACAGGTACAGCGCCGACATGTTCCTCAGGCGGCTGCGGGATGAGCCCAGGCCTGAGGGGGAGCAGGGAGAGCCATAGAACCATCATTGTAACGGGATGGAACCCAGGGACAACCAACCAACTCCAGTGAGTGAGTGAATTATTTGAGTGATTGAGAAAGTGAGTGAATTATGTGAGTGAGTGAGTGAATTATGTGAGCGAGTGAATTATGCGAGTGAGTGAGTGAATTATGTGAGTGAGTGAGATACGCACCAGGTGGCAGGATGAGGTCCTTCATCTGGACGTCCTTGATGCCCTGACACCAGCGCAGGTCCAGCAGCCTGAGGCAGGGCAGGGTGGGGGACACAAGGGCAGAAAGGGCGAACCAGGGCAGGCCCGCCACACGCAGCTCCCGGAGCCCTGCAACAGGACAACCGTAAGGGGGTGGACCTTCCCCCACACGCAGGACAACTGTCACACACACCTAGTTGCAATAGCGGAGCTGCGTGGTCGACCTCTGTGAGTGAGGGCTGTGTTCCCTACCCGAGTGAGGGCTGTGTTCCCTACCCGAGTGAGGGCTGTGTTCCCTACCTGAGGGAGTGAGGGCTGTGTTCCCTACCTGAGTGAGGGCTGTGTTCCCTACCTGAGTGAGGGCTGTGTTCCCTACCTGAGTGAGGGCTGTGTTCCCTACCTGAGTGAGGGCCGTGTTCCCTACCTGAGTGAGGGCCGTGTTCCCTACCTGAGTGAGTGAGGGCTGTGTTCCCTACCTGAGTGAGTGAGGGCTGTGTTCCCTACCTGAGTGAGTGAGGGCTGTGTTCCCTACCTGAGTGAGAGCTATGTTCCCTACCTGAGGGAGGGCTGTGTTCCCTACCTGGCAGGCGTGTGAGCAGGCAGTGCAGCTGCCTCTTGGCGGCAGGTGTCCAAGAGAGGTCCAGGGAGGTGGGCAGCCTCTTGATGATTCCAGCCAGGGCCTGGTTACTGAGGCGGGTGCTGCGGCTGATGTCCACGTGGCTCCACAGGCGCTTGTCAAAGCTCCTGCAGCGGGGAAAACCCAGGAGGTCAAAGGAATACAAACAGGAAACCTTGTTCTGAACCAAAGCTTGTCTCCATTGAGCTATTGAGCGTCATGTTGAACCACAGACAGTGGTCTGACATGCTGGAGTCCAGTCGTGGGTCATGGATCCTCATACATACATACAACACACACATATACACACATACATATATACATAAACTTGGCACAAAAAGTAAGGAATTTTGTGTTGGTTTGATTATTTCTTAGTGGTAACAATACTTTTTGGCGATAAATCTTATACCGTTGGAAAGCCTGTCAGTTCCCTTTCAAATGGTGCCCTATTTGTAAGGAACATGCCCTTGTGGGATGAGCAGCAGAGCTGAGTATGTGGGTTGCGGCCATGAAAAATTTGCCAAATCTTCTCTGCCAATGCCAAACTGCTTATTCTGCCATTGACTCGTTTGGTGATTGGTGGATTGGACGATTTAATTTTGAAGAAACAAGACATATTGGCAATTTAACAATTTATTCATTTCACAAACTGGAGCCTCAGTGGCGTGTGGAAGAACCAAACACAGCCACAATTGCCTGGCACCTCCTCCTCATGCTGGGCACCAGCCTGGTCACACACTGCTGCGGGATGGCATCCCATTCTTCAACCAACATTTGTCACAAATCAGCCAACGTGGTTGTGTTGGTCACTCTGGCACGAACAGCACGCCCAAGCTGATCCCACAAGTTTTCAATGGGGTTGAGGTCAGGACTGCTGGCAGGCCATTCCATCCTCTCCACTCCCACATTCTGGAGGTAGTCTCTGATACACCCCGCCCTGTGGGGCGAGCGTTGTCCTCTTGGAGGATAGAGTTCGGTCCCAGACTGTGGAAATATTGGATTGCCACTGGTTGCAGAATCTCATCTCAATGTCTCTCTG
The DNA here is from genome assembly GCF_902167405.1 of Gadus morhua. Lineage (NCBI taxonomy): Eukaryota > Metazoa > Chordata > Actinopteri > Gadiformes > Gadidae > Gadus > Gadus morhua. The sequence continues at coordinate 2,495,341 of NC_044050.1, read as the reverse complement.
CATCGAGATTTTCTCCAATGATGACAAGCCTCGTTTTTTTGGATTCTGAACATAACCTTCCTCCACATGTTCAGGTTCCAGTGCACGTGTTGTCAACATCAGCGCAAACGGGCCAGACGGTGAAGGGCAGTCATGGCAGGACTCCTGGCAGCCCTATGAGACCGGAGATTGGCTGCAGTCTGTTCAAGATTGTCTTGGCAGAGAGCCGTCCGCCATATCGTCCTGCAAATCTGACTGCAAATCTGTAGAAGGCAGCCTACGGCACCCTAAGTGCTGTCAGGGTGCGGAAACTGTCTTCTTGGGGTGTCGTCTTCTTGGGACGCACAATTCGCGGCCTGTCTTTGACATCCCCCGTTATATGGAACTTGGCCTTCAGTTTGGAGAGGGTACTAGGGCTCACTCCAAATAATGCCGCAACTTGGTTTTGCGGAACACCAGCTTGAAGTTGCCCAATCAGGTGCCAATAAGGCACCTGATTGGCAGCACCCGGGCGTACCAGAACCTCAAAACTAGTGTCAATAGCAACAGCAAAATAACCTGTTTGGCAATGGCAGAAAATATTTGGCAAATTTTTCATGGGCGCAACCCACATACTCAGCACTGCTGCTCATCCCACAAATGCATCTTCCTTACAAATGGAGCACTATTTGAAAGGGAACTAAACAGGCTTTCCAACGGTATCAGATTTATTGCCAAAAAGCATTGTTACCACAAAGAAATAATCGACCAAACCATAGTTCCCTTTGTCTGGTAATTACCGGTCTTTGACCGGAAAAAAATGAGGAGGACCGAAAATTCTAAATGTCTCCGGTCAGAATGACCGATTGGAAATAAGGCCCCGTCCACACGAAGCCGAAACGGGCGAAAACGATCCGGTTTCGTTTTATGCTTAATGTTCAAGGCGCTGGTTCTCCACAGAAGAAAGTGGAGCGCATCAACCCTGCGCTCATACAGCATGCGCGCTGTATACAAACATTCAGTCACGAGGAGATTCAACCATTGAGCAGAACAAAATTGAGCAGGTCCTATGTTCCCGGTTTTCCCCAAAAAGGGTCCTATGTTCCCCTGTAGCCATACATACCGGGGAGCATAGGACCCTTTTTGGGAAAAAAAACCGGCCAACTCAGTGCAGTGCAGTCCGGGGTGAACTGAAGCATGGTGGAGAAAGTGATTGTTGCCGTTTGCGACTCCCAGAGCTCTTTATAAAATAGTATATAATATAATTGTATAATCGGCCGATCGTCGAACCTCAGATTGAAGAGGAACAATGCGGTTTTCGCCCCGGACGTGGAACTACGGACCAGCTCTTCACTCTCGCAAAGATCCCTGAGGGGGCCTGGGAGTATGCTCATCCGGTCTACATGTGTTTTGTGGATCTGGAGAAGGCGTATGACCGGGTCCCCCGGGAGAAACTGTGGGAGGTGCTGCGGGAGTATGGGGTAAGGGGGTCTATCCTCAGGGCCATCCAATCCCTGTCAGTTTCGTTCTCAGTGGGTGCTGGTCTCCGCCAGGGCTGCGCCTTGTCACCAATCCTGTTTGTGATATACATGGACAGGATATCGAGGCGTAGTCGTGGTGGGGAGGGGTTGCAGTTCGGTGGTCTGAGGATCTCGTCACTGCTTTTTGCAGATGATGTGGTCCTCATGGGATCATCGGCCTGTGACCTTCAGCACTCACTGGATCGGCTGGCGGCCGAGTGTGAAGCGGCTGGGATGACCGCTAAATCTGAGGCCATGACTCTTAGCAGGAAACCGATGGATTGCTTACTCCGGGTAGGAAATGAGTCCTTAGCCCAAGTGAAGGAGTTCAAGTACCTCGGGGTCTTGTTCGCGAGTTAGGGTACTATGGAGCGTGAGATTGGCCGGAGAATCGGAGCAGCGGGGGCGGTATTGCGTTCGCTTTACCGCACCGTTGTAACGAAAAGAGAGCTGAGCCGCAAGGCAAAGCTCTCGATCTACCGGTCGATCTTCGTTCCTATCCTCACCTATGGTCATGAGGCCTGGGTGATGACCGAAAGGACGAGATCGCGGGTACAAGCGGCCGAGATGAGTTTTCTCAGAAGGGTGGCTGGCGTCTCCCTTAGGGATAGGGTAAGAAGCTCAGCCATCCGTGAGGAACTCGGATTAGAGCCGCTGCTCCTTTACTTAGAAAGGAGTCAGCTGAGGTGGTTCGGGCATCTGGTAAGGATGCCCACTGGGCGCCTTCCTTGGGAGGTGTTTCAGGCACGTCCAGTGGGGAGGAGACCTCGGGGAAGACCCAGGACTAGGTGGAGAGATTATATCTCAACACTGGCCTGGGAACACCTCGGGATCCCCCCGTCAGAGTTGGTCAATGTGGCCCGGGAAAGGGAAGTCTGGGGCCCCCTGCTTGAGCTGCTCCCCCCGCGACCCGACCCCGGATAAGCGGACGAAAATGAGATGAGATGAGATGAGATAATTGTATAATAATATCACGGCCAAAAGCTCTGTGCGCCTCCGGATGGCCGTAACGCGGGGAGCTCTCATAGGGATTCGGCTTCTCGGGGTTTGTTTACCGGCGTATGAATATACTGCGTCAGGTTCTCCGACGTCTCTCCCTCTTCCACAAAAGGTAAAGACATGCAATGGTAGTTATCTCGGCCAGAATTTGGCAGTAATGGTGGAAAAAGTAACAGACCGGGGAACGTAGAACCCTTTTTAAAAAAATGTGTGTGTGTGTGTGTGTGTGTGTGTGTGTGTGTGTGTGTGTGTGTGTGTGTGTGTGTGTGTGTGTGTGTGTGTGTGTGAAACGAATAACACACACACTGGGGCGGATTGGTAATCGGGAGAATTAACAGCCCACCGGGAATTCTCCCGATTACCAATCTGCCACTGTGTGCGTGTGTTATTCGATAGCCTGCTAATGTTTATAGACGGTAGGAATATTCATACTAGATTAAACAATAAATATTGTAGTATTTCTCATCTTTGCTGAGCAAGAGTTTTGTTCGATAGTTCAGCGATTGAAACAAATAAAAGCCTGGGCTATTGAAGTTTTACGGTAGGCCTACCACTATCATACACCTACCCGATGTCGACCGGGTTGAATTCACTGCAGATCTCTCTTGATAACACACACACACACACTCACACACACACACACACAGGTAATCGGGAGAATTCCCGGTGGGCCGTTAACGTTTAGGGGGTGTCGGGCTGATTACTGCGGGATAACAATAAACGTTTATAAAAGTTCCTCGCAGCGCCGTCCGGAAGCCTGAGCTCTTTGTCTGCAAACCTCTCAGAAACTGTCAACGTCGCAATCAAGTCGATTTTGGCTAGAGGGGAGTAACTGGGCGGCCCCTCCCGAAGTGGTAAAGCCTGGGTGGGCCTTGAACTGCGATCGGTCAGAAAGACGTAACAGCTAATGACACACTTGAACTCTCGTGCAGGCTGGAACAGAGTGACACACAAACACACACACAGTGTGGGTCTGCACGTCTGCGCGTCGGGGCCGGACAACGCCCCTTAACAGTGGTATAATGAGCACATACCACAGCCTGGCGTGATCTATTGCTTAAATATATTACATTCCACACTAAAAGTGTGATTAAGCAAGTTAACTCACCAATACTATGCGATTTAAACAATTAATCGTTTGACAGCCCTAATACACACACACACACACACACACACACACACACACGCACACACACACACACACACACACACACACACACACACACACTTCCATTTCTATTAATGTACATAGTCACAATGCTTTCGTTTATCGTTTTAAAATCAAATTTGGGCTAAATCTGAGCTGATGTGGCATCCGAATTTAGACAAGCTGCAGAAGCTGTTCACTCAAAACATGTTCGCACAGCACATTTTACTCAGCAATAACTGATGAGTGGCTCTGCCATCTCTAACAAATGACATTGAAATGGTGGCCCCTATTTCAACCTACAGCAGCTTTAAGGGCTGTAGAACTAGATCAGCCTACATCAGCTTTAAGGGGTGTAGTAATAGATCAGCATACAGCAGCTTTAAGGGGTGTAGTATTAGATCAACCTACATAAGCTTTAAGGGGTGTAGTAATAGATATAGCCTACATTGGCTTTAAGGGGTGTAGAACTAGATCAGCCTACAGTAGCTTTAAGGGGTGTAGTACTAGATCAACCTACATAAGCTTTAAGGGGTGTAGTAATAGATATAGCCTACATTGGCTTTAAGGGGTGTAGAACTAGATCAGCCTACATTAGCTTTAAGGGGTGTAGTACTAGATCAGCCTACAGCAGCTTTAAGGGGTGCGGTAGCTGATGACCCCTAGATCAAGCCTACAGCAGCATTAAGGGGTGTTTCCAGGGCGTGCGGAGGGGCCATGGGGGACTCACCACTTGTACCAGGCCTTGCAGACACTCATGCATGCCAGCAGCTCGGGGCGGCTCAGGAACCTGAAGACCGATACCCACACCTCCTTGTCGGCGCCTCGCTCGCTGCCCGCGTCCTTGAAGGAGGGCAGCGACAGCAGCGTAGAGGGCGGGGACATGGTGGCGGTGTCGGCCACGCGGGGGCCGTCCTCGTCAGAGGAGGAGGCGGAGGTGGGCAGGCCGCGGACACGGGGCCTGTTGGGGACGGGGTGACACACACCTCACACCATTGGACGTTGTAGTGTAGATTCTCACACACTGATTGGGTGAAGCGCACACATCTAGCAAGTCGCTAGTCTAAACCTCTAGACTAAAACAATGGAAAATACTTTTTGAAAATGTTTACTGCAAAGGACGCCATTATGTGAGCTGACAATAAGACGTTGACACACTTTCTGGTGCTCATTCGAACCATTGTGTCACGTTGCTAACATATGACAAGTTTGGCAGTGTCCATGAGCTTCTGTCCAACAGATTTAATTGCCCCTGCGATGGAACCCATGTCTTAAATCCAGTACATCGTGGAGGACATTTCTTAAGGCTGCACCCACCTGCCAGAGCCTCTGGCCAGGGTGACACCATCAGCCTCGCCTTTCACCCGAGAGGGTTTGGAGAGGGCCGACTTGCGCTGGACAAAACTCTGGTGTCCCCCCGGGCCCAAGATGGCTGTCCTGGGACCCATGGCCGCCTCTAGCTTGGGGACGATGGAGCCTGTGGAGATAGAAAGGTTCAGAACCAAATCCTCTGTACAGACAACTAGCTCAAACCACATCCTCTGTACAGACACCTAGCTCAAACTACATCCTCTGTACTGATACCTAGCTCCAACCACATCCTCTGTATAGACATCTAGTCCCGCTGCCGTAGTCTTCAATGGACCCCAAAACATCCATCCAACACATTTCTAGACAACAACAACAGCAGCAACCACTCCATGATGTGCAGATTGAATGTCAGGCGACACAAGAGGTAAATAGACATGCATGGTGGTTGACTCCTATCGAGCTGTCGAGGGCGACCCTTCCTACCTGAGTGCCTCTTGGCCTTCTGGGGCCGCTGCAGGGTGACCGTCAGGTAGGACCCAGTGAGCAGGTCATCGGTCAGGTCAGACACCAGCAGGACGGGCGGCTCTGGGTCCGAGTCCCAGTGCCCTTCCTCCCCCTCCTCCTCATCCACATAGTGGTCCATCTCCTCGTCCTCTTCCTCCGGGTCAAACTCCCTGCCGTCACTATCCTCTTCCTCATCGTCGTCATCGTCCGTCCCGCGGAGGCGCCTCCTCCTCCTCCCCCTCTGGCCCTCCTTCCCCCCACCCTCGCTGTCGTCCACCTCTTCTTCCTCGTCGTCGTCGTCATCGTCGTCGTCGTCGTCGTCATCGTCCTCCGACTCCTCAGAGTCATCTCCCCCCCTTCTCTGCATCCTGGAGCCCCCCCTCAGCCTGACGCCGCGGCCCCTCCGGAGTCCTATGCCGCGCTTCATCCTAATCCCAGAGCCGCCCATGGCCAGCCCCCCTGCCCTGCTGCCCCGGTGGCCGGCTCCCCCCCTCAGTAGGCCCCTGCGGTAGCCCCTCCTGGAACTGCCCCCCCCCCGGGGGTGCAGGCCCAGCTTCCTCCTCCGAGACACTGCAACCAATCAAGGGAAAGAAGACCTTCAAAATACACATCAAGACGGAGACAATGCAGCCAAGCAATCAAAATACACATTGAGATCAAAGTGATTTACAGTCAGCGGAGTCACATGGACGACAACGTAATTTGGGCACGTATGCAGGCCTTAAATAAATGTGTTGAGCATGTGCAAGTCCTCCGTGACCTCATCATCTGCATGTGGTGCAGATGAAGAGGATCAGAGGGGACTTCCCAGACCCTGGGTCGGTTTAGAATCCATGCTCAAAGATGAGCATATTATTGACCGTCTTCCAAGTCGATTGTAGACCAGCCTGATTTCTGTAATGGAGATCACGGGCCCTAAAAAAAAAAATCTAGATTTCTAACTGACACTTTATAAGGTCATCAACTGGGGCTATTAGTTGGTTCCCCACGGGGCAGCGCCTCCTGCTCAGGGTCCTGACCCCCCAATAGGATCCCTGCAGACCTTGGTCATCCTCGCTGCCGGAATCGTCTCCGTCGCGGCCGTGCCTGTGCCTGCGGTAGATCTTGGCGATGCGGGAGTCCAGCAGCGAGGTGGACTTGCGCTTCTGCACAGGGAGGAAGGGGAGAGGGAGGAAATTAATGAGTTCATAAAGTGGAACAAGGAGCAGGGGGCAGTGTTCACGTCAGCCGGCTATAGCCGGACATTGGTCGATTGCACACACGCATGGCCGGTATAATAAAATGTAAACGGCCCACATGTCCGAGAAAAAGAAGCAACAAGTTCGCATTTATGTATGAATTAATCAGTAGCATATGAAAACCAGTAGCGGTTCCTGGCCGAGCTCACCAGTGATGCAAACACGAACGTGCATTCATGAACGCGCGCAGTGCACCCGCACATGCATACACATGTCACTCAGTGGCCACGCTGTTGAATGCTGATTGGCTGTCATCACGCGTAATTCGCGTCAAAAGGTGAAATATTTCAACTCGAGCGAATTTGTCGCGGCACAAATCCTCGAGAACGCGCTCGCATGTGCATGGCGAAAGTGTGGCGCGACAAATCAAAACTTGTCGCCGGTTTTCCCTTCTCGAAAAATTCGCCCGATACGTGTCTCTACGTTCACTTTGTATGGGATCTTGTCACCCCGTCGCGTTTGGTGTGAAATCTTTCCCGACTGGGCAAAGCTGGCCAAAATCGCCAGTACAATCCCTGTGTCCAGTGTTCCTGCGGAACGAGCCTTTTCTCTCCAAAACAGGATTAAAACATCCGTCAGAAACCGCCTAGCTGAGGAAAAGGTGACGAGGCTGATGCGCATATCGAGCCTTGGGCCGGGGTTGAAAGACTTAAACTTTTCGCGAGCAGCGGAGCACTTCCATGCCATGAAGTTGCGCCGAAAGTAGCCTGCAAGAATTGCAATTATCAAATTAATTATTTTTTACCCGTTTACCATTTTTGCCGAGAGAATGGCTGTTATGTTTTTTTTGCCTAGGCTAATTTAATAAATGGCATTTATTGAAGCAACTTAGTTTGTGTCGTTTATCGTTTAAATGTGGACTTTTGGTAATCATTTAATTATTAGTGAATAACGTCCGGAAGATATTCCAAATGTCCGATATTCTGGAAAAGTCTAGCGTGAACGCTGAGCAGGGGAATGAGCGTCTTTGAGTGTCTAGAAAAGCGCTATATCAATTCAATCCATCATTATTATGAGGTTGAGGAGATGAAGGAAAGGATCAGGCTTACCAGGGGGAGTGGCTTGTTTTTGTCTCCTTTAGGAGTCTATGAGAAAAGATAAACAAGAGGTTAATGGCTAACAAAGCATCCATTTTAATTTGTTCTCACCCCCGGCATAAAATCCCTCATCTGCAACGCCACACAGCATGTGGGGGAAAATGCATAATGAACGCAGAAGCAACATCAGACAAACGGGGGGGCCAAGCAGACGACACAGGCTCAAAGTGTTGAAGACCACCGCCTCACAAAGCACAATGAAAACAGGCAGATGTCGGCTGCCCACTTCTCCTCCTCCTCCTCCTCCTCATGGCCCCTCCTCTTGGGCTGTGTGGGACGCCAAGGGAACAGAGGGATGAGGTGGTCACAGGGGAGCAGACTACAGAGGGCCGGCACTGAGCCACTGTTTGTTGACCAGCACAACAGGGAAATGTATCTCAACCATCTGAACTAGTGGACTGATGAAAACCAGCTAAAAGAGAGCAACAACACAACACAAGCCCAGGCCAGGGTTCTTGAAGTGTAACCAGTTGGACTCATTCAGAACACTTCCTCCAAGGTGTATACGAGAGGAGAAGCAGAGTGGGCAGACAGCTGGACGCAGCAGACGGACAAACTGATAAGACGGATGATGAATGGATCATGAACGTTTTTAAGAGAGAGTAGGCAGTGCCTCTCACCAGTCTCGAGCTGATTGGCCTAGAAGGCAGAGGTGCCGCAACCAAAAGGAGGGAGGCTGAGGAAGAGGAGAAAGAGCCAGAGGAGAGAGGAAGAGGAGGGCCCCCACCCTGCTGGGCCCCAGCCAGGTCCCCCAGCCAGGTGGAGGGCCCGGGGCCAAGCCGCAGGACCAGGGGCCCTTCGGGGAAGTCGGGCAGTTGCTGACAGCGACGCGGACGGTTAACCAATGACTCGTCACTGCCTGACGACTGATTGTAAAATAAAATGATGAGGAATGGTCAAACAGTTGCAAAATTCCAGAAATGTCAGTGAATGCAGGAGAAATCTCTTCTAGGTATGACCCACTCCACTAAGGAGGACGTGAGTTTGAAGAGCACCAACACACAACTGACCTGTCACTAAGTCACGTCCCCCGTCTTTACCATGACGAACTCAGACAAACAAACATATGGAAACATATGGAAAAATGTCAGCTGACAGTCTATCAAAGCAGGTTTTGGAGAAATTTTGGGGTGAAAAAATATTTAATTACTTCCAGGACCAAGCAAAAGGGACTACATTATGCTATTGAGGGGTATATTCAGAACTTTAAAATACATACAGAAGGTAACAAGCTTAAATTTGGTCAGTTGGTATTCTCGCCTGCCGCACAGTCTGATCCACAGTACACTGGGTTACACTTTTTCTTGCCCCGTTGTGGTTTGGGAAAAGGGATGAAATATACCCCATTCTGCAGCCTCTCAGGATACCGACTGTCCATGTTACATGTACCCCAAGCACATCGTTTGACCATGTTTATTTTTTATTTTACACAAACAACATAAATCCACCATTAAATTGTTATATTATGCCTCCTCCCTGTTGTTTTCAATGGAGTTGTCTGAGCCGATGTCCGAGTATAATTGAGGCTGGAAAGTCATTGGCTCATCTGCGTTCTAAGGCTGGAGCTTAGCGACAGGTCATTTAGCCAGCTCACTGCTATCATCTTTACTGTTCGATATATTTATACATAGAAAACTAAAAGCTAAAAATGATAATACAGAGGCAAGCCTCAATGAAATGGACACATTATCACATCCTGCCACAATACTGAGCAGCTTCTTTTAATAGGTAGGATCCGAAATCAATGGCATTGTTGGATCAGTGGCACCAATTTCTTCTCCAGACTGCTCATGCTCGCCTGATGTTAGGGCTGTTGATGTTTTATTCATGTGATCGAGGTGTGTTACCCTGCTCAGATTCTGACACTTTTGGCTCCAATGTTGGCTTGTTATGCAAAGTTCTGCAAACACTTCCATAAGGCACGGTTCTATAAGTACACTCTAATCTTCACTTGCCGTTGATATAACAGAGATTCTCAATACTCAAAAAAGCAAAAAAGCCATAATTTTGTCACGGAGAAGACTAAGTTTAGGTTGCAACACCAAATGCACAAAGCCATAAAGGTGTCATATAGAACATTCCCGCATTCAAAATCTATAAACGACTTCCCCCATGTCATATATTTTGTTGAGTTGTGTAGTTGCAGTATACCACACTGTTTCCAACGATGTGCAATCCCAGAGATTTTGTTGTTTATTCACGGTTACAGCCGGTTACATTTGGTCTCATGTCGATGGCTTCATGCCCTTTACCCCCTAGCTTAAGAGGAACACGTAAACACAGTCGTCCAGAGGAGACATAATGTATCGATATGATATTTCAATAACTATATTGCTTGCTGCGATTAATACTTTGATCATAGCCTGATGCCAGCCACCAAGTGAATGCAGTGCTTCACACAAATAGACTTAACTTGGACGAGTCATTATTATTATTTTTTTTGTCCTATATTATCTGTCCTGCAAAAAAAGATGAAGAATATTGTTTCCCATACACCGACTATTTTTACATGACAACGGTGTTTATGAATAGCCCCTCTTCTCTGGGGACACTGTTCCAAACGAGATTCATAGAGGAATTATTGTTGTTGACATTTCCCACAGAGAAGACGGCTGAACAAATTCATTAATAAATGCAATCAAGATTTACAAATCATTATAATGGATTTCAGAGAAAAATAAACTTGAGTTGAATACACTGAATCTGTCTAAATCTCAACGAGTAATCGTTGACTGGTTTTGCAGGGGCTTTATTTAGGGTGAAAAAAGCTTAAAGTAGTTTCCACTAGTGTACACAACAGTAAAATCAGTTTAAGCCGTTTTATTTACAGTGTATTTTAAGTCAGGTTAACCTGTATTATATAGTCTGTTAAGTCAGTTCAACCTGCATTATATACAGTCTCTGTAAAGTCAGTGTAACCTTGATTATATACATGTTAAGTCAGTTCAACCTGTATTATATACAGTATGTAAAGTCAGTTTAACCTGTATTAGATACAGTCTATGTGTGTGACAGTCACACTAGAGCTCCAATGGCCACAGAGTTCTTTACCTGCTGGTAACTGTTGTAGAGCTAGCGGGATACACTTAAAAATAAATAAAAAAGAACGTCTTTCAGCAGAACGTCTTTCAGCAGTAAGTGGTGAAGACAACAACTCCCATGATCCCACACTACCTCTGAAATCATTAAACTACATCTTTGTTTTGGTTGAGTGACCCTTAATGGCAGAACTACATATCATACCTTGACAGTGCATTTCAATCAACGTATGGATGGATGGATGCAAGTATGTATGTGATGTGATGTAATGTAATGTCACGCCCGGCTCTCTCCCTACTGGCCTGCAGGGGGAGCTGTCCTGGTTTGAGATTATGGCTGATGGGCTGTTGATTGGAGAGAGCATAAAGCTAGTTCCTCCAAGGCAGCTCACTCTCTCTGATCTGCTGCTCTGGCCCTGCCGCTATGGGAGCTGGCTGCAGCGCCTATCTCTTCTCTCCCCGCATCTCCTTTCTACATTGCATTGAATCATGCTGACTTGAACCCCACTTTTGGTTCGCCTAAATTACTGATATCTTTTGAACTTTGATCTGATAATAATTATTGATTTAAAATGTAACATCGGTGTGGACTTCCTTTATAATTTCTACCTTGAGCCAGGTGGTTCTGACAGTATGTATGTATGCATGCATGTACACATCTTCATACCTCTTGGTCCGTGATCCCCAAGACACACTTTGGACATTCCCAACAGCTGGGTAAATCGCTGTTCATCACTCCATCTCCTTGTACCTGAAGATGGAAGAAAATAAATTACATTGAAAATAAAGAAAGTAAAGATCCACAAAATATTCTTTAGGACTTACAGCTCAATATGTTTCTTATAAGGACGCCTGGCTACTTGGTCATGAATACAACTACATTTAGAATGTATGATGGAACTCAGAGGTAATGTTATTAATGGTTATCAAGGTGTGCATTAGAGTAGAAATTATGATGGAAAATATTGGAGGCTTCTCAGCCAAACTGTTGGAATATTGGTAGAGAAAGAAACGCATCAGCAGGGAGGAGGGGCAGGCTCCGGGCCCTGTCCCTTTGTTCTCCATCAACGCCTCAGAGGTTCCTGAGTCTCCTAGCAACGTTGACGCTGGGTGCCTGCTCAAGCCGCCCTGTCTGACCTGTTTTTGTTCGATTTTTTTACATATACTATTTTAATCCAGATAATTTTTCCACAAATCTTGTGGAATCGTTAGATTAGCTGTACAGTGTTAGGCAGTTCTCATTTTCACTATGTAATTGCTTTGATTTAGTTTAATTTGATTCGTTTCGCGCTGTATGCTTAGTCGCGCAGACACTTTCAAATTATGCATTGATCACAGTGGCATTAAATTAGGCTGAAGCGAAGCTGACAGTGTTTTCCGGGACTGACAGCGGAATAATTTCATCGTTGCTGTTGCCGTGCTGCTGACAAGGACATCTAATCATCAGATTGATTGATCATCAGCTGAGTTGGTTGGCCGGAACAGGAGCGCTTGGCGTGATACCCGCTCCATCTCCAACCGACACATTAACTGGTCCTGTTGATTGTGTTGGGTGGGGACTTTGTGTTGTTGGTCATGAAGACCTTAAGTTACACTGCCTCTGAACTGTTGTGATTTTCCTCCTATGCCACCAGCGGGAATTGGCCTATCCCATCGGAAACCATACATTCATCGCGGCTCTGGTTGCATCTCCCGGTGCGCCACTAAAACCGACCCTTCCATGCCCAGTGTCTGCAAATGGCCCTCCACTCAGCATAGCACCTTCCGGCAACAACTGTCCACGGAAACATCGCACTCAAAACCTAGCAGATCGGTGCCATCCCATGCCCTCCTTTCCCGCACATCACCGGCCTCGGACCGCCTTCAAGCTTGAGACGGTTACACTTCCAGCCTATGGCCTAACGTGCATGCTGCACATCAGCCGCAACTGCCAACAACACTGCGAGACTCTACTTTGGTCTCTCACATCCTGGACGATTTTGATGGAGCAGCTGAGAAGGCTACATCCTCATCCGCCGCAGCACTCACCACATGCCAATCAGCGCAGCGCATCCACCCGGCACTGGACTGTTCACGGTCCTTCGATGGAGAGACTCAGCAGTGTACTCTTCCCACTCTTAAAAGCCCATCATCCTTCAAAGATGACAGCCCAGGTGTGACTTCCATCAAAGTAGCCCTAGTTAATGCTAGATCCATTGCAAACATAGGCGTCGATTCCCCACCAGTTTTCGTCAAGATTAATCTTGTACCCACCACAAAAAAAATCGAGTTGAATTATTATGGATTATTACACGGGTCTTCTCGATGCCATGGAATACTCCGTTCACTTGCATGGGCTAGTGAATTATATTATACAATTCACCGTTGCAAAGTATAATTGACCGCTGTCAAGGAAAACTTTTTTGCCTCTAATGACGTCTTTAGTAGCACTCCGCAAGTAGTCCGGTAACTTGTCAAGCCCAGCGTCTTCGGTTGCTACGCGACGTCAACGTCTTTGGCGGACTATTTCACTGCTGATCAACACTACGAATGCTGGTAACGAATAAATTGTATAAAGACACACCATGTGAAGTAGCCATGTAATAACCGGGATAATGTATAGAACGTCACCGGTCATTATCGAAAATAATCCCCTTCAGGGCGAAGCAAGACACCTTCGCTGCGAGTCGGTGTCCTGTTCGCCCTGTTGGGGCTTATTTTCCAGATAATGACCGGCGTTCTATACATTATCCCTTACTTATTACATGGCTCTTCTCAATGCTGTAGACTGCTCCATTCACTTGCATGAGCCTTCCCAACGTTCAGCTGTCAATTATTTTTGTTTATTACACGGCTCTTCTCAATGCAGTGGAATGCTCACGTCCAGCATATTTGACCGCTGTAAAGGAAAGTGGATTTTTTGCCTCTGATTCACGTCATCTGTATCACTCTGCAGTCCGGTAACTTATCAACCCCAGCGTATTCGGTTGCTAAGCGACGTCAACGACTTTGGCAAACTATTTCTCTGCTGATCAACGCTACGAATGATGACAAATACATTGGATAAAGACACACTGTGTAAAGTTATTTTGTCGTTTTGCCAAGTAGCCATTACTAGTAATACCAATACTCTTTTGCTGGGATAATGAGGCATCAGACAATCAAGTCATTTTAGCCTGAAAATACATAGGTAAAAAGCACCAGAGCAGGTTGCTAGTACCATGGACAGTATCAGAACGATTACCTCTTGAACTAAATGGATGTGGTAGGCTACACCACGGGATGCATCTGCAGACCACTGCCAAATAAATAAAGGTAAGACGCGATATTTATTGCTTAAGATTTTCTGGTGCTGATGCGAGGACTTTTGTGTTTTTTGCACTCGATTACAGACGCTTTTATCCAAAGCGACTTACATCGGTTAACACACACATTGACACACCGATGGCAAAGTCAACCATGCAGGGCGACAGCAAGCTCGTCAGGAGCAGTTAGGGTTAAGTGTCTTGTTTACACAAAGTGACTTTTGGTCATTCTTGCTTTGCTTGAATTCTGGAATAATTGTGGGGGGGAGTGCATGAGTTTTGGTCAGAATTCTGATTTAGGCTAGATTGAATGGAATGCATGTTGTGAATTGAGAACATCCAGCTCATGATGTGATACAGCGTTCAGCTGTGCAAGAAATATTTTTTTCTTTTTCAATCTTGACGACTTTTGTAGTGCTGTGCAGCGTTGCCACAGTTACCTTGAAAAAGTAATCGGATTACTGATTACTAGTTACTCCTTAAAATAGTAACCAAGTTACTTTATTGATTACTTGATTTTAAAAGTAACTAAGTTAGATTACAAGTTACTTTAACACCCCCTGCCGCCTCAAAATAAAAAAATACAACTGGTTTTGCCAATACTAACTTTTTGTGTCAAGGTCGACACTCGCCTCTGATAGAAGTCTTTGGAGACTTATGCTTCACACGCACACGCAATCTCACACAAACACACGCACACGCAATCTCACACAAACAGACAGACAGACACATACACACCACTCCATCGCTCCTAACACCAATCGGTGACTTTGATGAGTAACTTTAATTTGATTACTGGTTTGGCAACAGTAACGCGTTAGATTACTCGTTACTGAAATAAGTGGTCAGAGGCCAGTAACGCGTTACTAAGTAACGCGTTACTGGCATCCCTGGTGCTGTGTAGCCACACGTTTGCCCCTTCTGAACTTAAACACGCAGTTAATTTCCTTTCCTAGCTCCTCTTGTTTATGTTGGTAGCTTAGCCATGTCATGTCACGTTGTCAACATTGGATACATGGAGCAGAACATAGTGGGTCACATGTCCGATGCTTTTTGGAAACGTTTTCTTTATAAATCGTGCCAGACAGATTTTGCTGGATTTTGGGTGGATGTGAATATAAAAGCTATTTATTCAAATGTTTTTAGAAACTGCAGAACAACCTTTTGTTCCTCAAAACCACACAAAATAGAAGTATTTGCAATTGATCAGCGCGCTGTCTTCTCTTCTCTCGGAAAGGGAGTTAACAGACACGCATCGCTTCAGTGCGAATATAGCCCCGCCTTCTGTCACTCACTCGCAGTGCGGTCTCTGGCAGTGATTCGCTAAAGGTTAGCCAACACAGCTAGCATCTCAAGTGCAGCACCTCCGCGAACGGTTTAGGTAGAAGTTAAATGGATTAGTGATGGAGGAGTGCAGTTTGGAAGTACTTTGGATTGAGGCAAATTATCAAGGAAAGTCAAGAACACGGTTTTGGTTTTCATAACTGTGCACATGCACACAGCAATAGCGATCTTTTTCACGAAATTGGACCCTCACAAACTACTGTATATATTAAATGAAAGCTGAGCCTCCACTTATTCCAACAGTCCAAACCATATCATTCTGTGACTAAAACTCACAAATAACAACTTAAGAAGAAACGTCCCCTTTTCTTTTAACAACCAAAAATGAAGTATTATCTTTGTGATTTTTGTCCACAAAGTTGATTCTGATCTAATAAAACCACCATAAACAGATTATCCAGTATCTGGGCCAAATTTTGCAACTTAACATGGTGTTTTCAATCAATGAATAAGAGAAGGTTTCTTAGGAAATAGGTAAATTGCCTTCAATCAGAAAACATATTCTTCAGCGCAATCTAGTGGCCATATATTTATTTGCGAGTGTTTGGCTTGGTGCATTCGATTGCCCTGAACTTTAAATAGAGGTGTCAAGTGTCAAAATTGTAAGATATCTACCTTTATTTGTGTCTCATAGTAAGACAGCGCTCCCAACTGATAACGACCAACTGATACTGATAATTATTTCAGGTGGAAATGTTATCTTCCACTTATGCTGTGTTCCATGGCTTTATTCACTTTAACCAAGTATTATCCCCATTGAATATTTCACTTGCACAACAATCTTTCTTTTGGCCCAAAGATGACATTATCGCCCTTGCAGTTGTGGAGATATAATCTATTTACTTTGGGTATGTTCTTTCCTGGAAAAAACTTTTCCCCTGATATCAAAAATGGTATAGAATATCAATCTTTTTCCAGGAATAGTGTTGAAGTTAGAAAATCCAGTATCGTGACTGACAACCCTACTAGAAACGCGATTGTGATTATTCAGTTAGAGCTACAAGAAACTTGAAAGTTAAAGACATATCTTTGCTACTACCTCTGATATTTAGTTATGTACATTTGCATAAAATCATGCAGGTCTACATATAACTTGGCGATAGCTTTAATAGGTTGGAACGGTGGACTAAAATCACTTCATGGCACAATGTGACCGCTCGATAAATAAGTAAACAAAGAGAAGTTTGTTATTTTTTAAACACAACATGTGTGGAAGCTAACATTCAGCTTCAGTCTGAGCTAGGATGATTTTTCTGAGCCCCCCCAAAACCAGGCCGGGTGCCTGGCAAAAAGAGGCCCGTTCACGATTCTGATTATAATTTGGGCAAGTGAACATTACATTCGGGCAAGTTGAACCTGACCTGTACTTGCCCGATGGGCAAGTGCTTTTGAAACCTTAGTGTCAACCCCTGCTTAATGATTTATTTAACTTCCATATATTTGATCTGCTATGTATCATTGAAACCAGGTTAAATGTCAGTGAGTCCATGTCCTTATTCTAGCTTTGAAATTAACATGCTTGCTTTCATCCGTTCTCACCCAGTGTTGTTTGTTGTGATCTACCGTCCACCTAAATATGATAATGATTTCTTAAGTGACTTTTCCGATCTCCTAGCTGGGCTTATGCCAAAATATGATGGGGTGCTCATTGTCGGAGACTTTAATATCCATTTTTTCTGCAATGCTATGCCAATGGTCAAAGATTTTTTAAGTGATATTGAATCCTTTAATCTCGTACAATCTATTACGGATCCTACACATAGGCATGGACATACACTAGATCTTGTTCTTTCATGTGGTATTCCTGTTGATAACATCGATGTATGCCCTGCAACCTTTTCTGATCATATGCCTGTTATCTTTGAGATCCCCTTCCCCAGTAGAGTTAAACTCCCTACCGAGCGCTTAGTTGCCGCGCGATTAAACCTTTAACTGCAACTGAATTTTCAGCAGCTTTCAACGTTGCTGAAGCCTATTCAAGCACTCCGACTAACGGAGTAGGTGAGTCAATCTATGAAGAAAAAGGGCTTAACCCCAAAAAAATTGATACAAAAGGTTTTTCAATGGATTCTAGTAGTATTTGGTGTGCTGAATAACACACTAAAAGTATACCAAAATATACCTCCCAGAAAGCCCTCATTTCCAAGATGGCGGCCGAAATGGCGGCGGGGAGCTTGAAATGGCTATATCTCAAATTGAAAAAATGTTGCAAAGGAATTTTCTAGGAAAATACACCTTCCGGAAAGGCTTCATTTTCAAGATTGCGTCCAAAATGGTGGCCGGCCAAGCTTAAAATGGCTATATATCTCAAAAGAAAAAGATTATTCGAATGATTTTTCACTTGATTCTGGTACCTGCAAATATGCTTGTGAACATACTAACAATCTAGGAAAATATACCTCCCAGAAAGGCTTCATTTTCATAATGGCGTCCAAAATGGCGGCCGGGAGCTTAGAATGGCTATGGCCGTTTCTCAATTCGCGTACTTGTGCGTGCTCGTGTTCTCGTGGACTCGTGAAACGTCATCAGTCGTTGCCCGAGCGCTGTTCCAATTCGAAGCACGCATCAAGCGAGTACTGTCGTAAAACCCGGAAGTGTTCTTGATGCGTGCTCGATCTCGCCGTTTCACCGAGCATGCATCGGAGGTGGCTCGTGTGTACTTGCAACCGCTATAAATCCCAGAATGCATTTCGCACTCGCAGCAGTACGATGGCGGACAATATGGAGAAGACGCACAACTGTAGCTTAAGTTACTCTTAACTTATATATATATTTATATAATATAATAATAATAATATAAGATAATATATAAATATATAAAGTCGTGTGTGTATAGCTTATACACATGACAGGACACGCATATCCTTTAAATTTTTATTCATTCAGAATATTTACATAATATTTGAAAATGAAAGAGGCTGGGATTTTGTTTTATATCATTTGTTTATATTGTTCAGTAGTATATGCCTAAATGAGGCCGTAGCACAGTTAACTGACGAGCAGAGGTGGTGACGTCATCGAGTCCACTGCTGTTCCAAATGCAGGTACGTACTCGCAAGTCTGTGCTTGAAGTACGGACTTGCCAAGTCCGTACTTGCATGTCATCGAGGCCGTAGTACGCGTGCTAGGAATTGAGAAACGGCCTATATCTCAAATGGAAAATGTTACAAAAGAATGTTTCAACTGATTCTGGTACCTCTATACATTAATAACGTGCAACAAATCTATGTAAATATAACTGCTAGAAAGGCATCATTTTCAAAATGACTGCCTGTAAGCTTACATTGGTTAAATGGTTAAAATTGGTTACTATTCAAACTAGAAAGGTGGTGTTGGTGTTAAACAACATAAATGCCACACTTATTGTGGTCTTTATTCATCATCATCTTCGGGCTCCTCTGGAAGAAAATTGTTATGTGGATTGTCACATTCCTTAAAGGGGTAGTTCGGAATTTTGGACATAGGGCCTGATTCCCAACTGAGCATTGGTATTCTTTATCACTGGAGACAGTTTCCAACACATTTCATTCAGTCCTTCTAGTTGCAGAGTTCGCTCGTGCTAGGCTAGCGCACGGCAACGGGCAATGCTAGCCTGCTATTAAAAACACCCACTCCACAGTACACCCGAGGTAAATCAATTATAACGCCAGACTATAGATTTAAATGTCTGTCTTGATAGAATAATGTTAGAAATAAAACTAACCTTGCATCGCATGAATCATCGAGGGACTACTTTCTCAGCAGAAGCGGAACTATGCGCCGGTTAGTTTTGTAACCGAATCACGACCGAAGAACGTAAACAGAGAAGCGTGGGACAGAAG
Organism: Gadus morhua; assembly: GCF_902167405.1. Classification (NCBI taxonomy): domain Eukaryota; kingdom Metazoa; phylum Chordata; class Actinopteri; order Gadiformes; family Gadidae; genus Gadus; species Gadus morhua. The sequence continues at coordinate 2,476,080 of NC_044050.1, read as the reverse complement.
CGAAATTGAAGGACTAGGCAACATGGTGGTTCAGTGTGCTTTTAGAAATTGTAGAAATAAACGCTACAGATGAGCACCACAAAGTTTCCACCAATTTCCAGTGCGAGATCCAGAAAGGACTCAACTGTGGCCTGTTGCTGCTGGCTTGGACATCAAAACACCGGCTCGTACATGTACGGTTCGTTGGATACAACAAATTCCTCATAATCGTCTTCAAAAGCAGATGCATCGCTAAGTCCTCCAAACGTGGCCATATCTTGTTAATTTAATACGCTAATAGAATTCCTTCGTTCACTGTACTCTGCATTTGTAGCAATGACAGCGGCAGGTAAAAAAACTAGAGCCGGTAACCTAGGTATCAGTCCGCCGCTGCCGTAGCCTACTACCAGGAATATAACACTGCTGCTGAGACCCAGCAATTCCCTCAAAATGCAATGCAATGCAAGGTTGGTTTTATTTCTAACGTTATTCTATAAACAGACATTTAAATGTATAGTCTGTCGTTATAATTGATTTACCTCGGGTGTACTGTGGAGTGGGTAACACTGTTTTTAATAGCAGGCTAGCATTGCCCGTTGACGTGCGCTAGCCTAGCACGAGCGAACTCTGCAACTAGAAGGACTGAATGAAATGTGTTGAAAACTGTCTCCAGTGATAAAGAAGACCAAAGCACACTTGGGAATCAGGCCCTATGTCCAAAATTCCGAACTACCCCTTTAAGCTGACATGGTCCACAGACAGTAGTACAAGGTAGTCCATATTTTCTGCAAGAGCAGCGGAGTGTCTTACAGGAAGTGGTACAGTCATAATGAATGACCTTCAAGAGACTGTCTGGAGCAACATTCATTGTTGACATGAGTGGGACAAATCTATTGTCCTGCAGGCTCCACCCCCAGTTCAGGGCATCCATACCATCTTTTGTTCCCATCCAGACCATGACCTGGTAGTATGCTCTACGACAGTGAAATTTGGTCGCAGATTCAGTTGGTGGCAGACGTTCAGGCGTTACAGTTGATGAAGCTGAGACAACCTTCTTGCTGAAAATGTTATATTGCATTGCTGCAAGGGAATCTGTGCACTTTCCACCAAAGAGGACAGCCATTACTTGGCACCCAAGGTCATCGATCACCTCTGTGGTCTGGTTTGGGACAATGAATGCATTGGCACAAGATCGAAGGACAGGATCCCCTTTTACAAGCTTCTGGAAAGCAGTCTTTTTGCCAACCCCGAAGATCCGAGAAGTTGTGTCACAGCCAGTGAGAGCATGGATGAACATCAACTGAGAACACACATCGGGCCCTATCTTGCATCCGGCGCAAGTGACTTAGTCACTGGCGCATGTATCGTTGCTAGTTTACAACTGGCGCAGAGCGTTCTTTTCCCACCACCGCCACTCGCCGGTAAATTAGGGATTGATCATGCGCCCCAAGGGGCGGTTCGGCGGAAGGAGGAGGCGTGTTCTGGCGCAAACGGTATTTTGCCGTTTTTGAATACCATTGCGCTACTGACCAGGAAATACCTGGTTTAAAGTCAGTGGCGCGTTGTTCAGATGCTATTTTAAGGGCGCATGCATACATGCGCATGCGATGCATACGGATTGCTTGTGCACCTCACGCATACACTTTGCTTCTCCCATCTACCTATCCACACATTCTTGGTAAATTATTTGGGAAAGAACAGCTGATGCAGCGGTAATAAGTTGTACTTTTAAATCAATGCATCTGCAAACACCGCACAGCAAACACATATTTTCTTGACAGAGACATCGTGTAGGCCTACATGCCCATAACTTTTAGGATTGATGAGTATTTGATCGTGAAAAACATTGTTTTACCGCGAGTGAGTGTTAAAAAGAATGAATGAATGCTGGCGCGCGTGTGTGCTCTGTTTAAACACACGCAAACTAAACACGTAACGCATAATACAATCAATGGCAATGTCTATTACCGCGGGGACACATGCATATTAGGATAGCATACAATACTGATAAGTAGAGATGTCCGATATTATCGGCCCACCGATATTATCGGCCCGATATTAGCATAAAAATGTAATATCTGTCAATATCGGTATCGGATTTTTTTTGCCTTAAAACCGATTTATTTATTTTATTTATTTTTTTTTATTTATAGCTCAAATAAATGTTTTCAAAATTGTGCAGTACAGTGCACATTGTAATTGACTCATATTTGTGCATTTATTCAATTAAGGTTATTGAGTTTTAGTTAAAGAAACAAACTGCTATGTTGCACATAGTTGTTCAGGTACAATGTTTTATCATTTGTGGAATTCAAGTTTGCCCTATTTGTTGTGGGCATTGTCAAGATTATCTCAGGGAGAGTGTAATCCAAACTGTTGTCTGAGACCATTAAAAAAATAAAAATAAACATGGCACTTTTCCCTTAAATTAAGTTGAAGTATTTTTCTTATTTTGCACAGACAATGTTAACATTGGAAAGCCTTGTTGCCTTCAAGAATGCATCCAGTGGGGCATCACAATAACATTGAGCATGTTGTGTTAATTCCACAACAGGAGATATGTAATGTTACCTAAATTAGGTTTGAGGAAAAATAACCCAAATATCGACATCGGTATCGGCTAATATCGGAATCGAAAATTTAGAGTTGGACAATATCGCATATCGGATATCGGCAAAAAAGCCAATATCGGACATCCCTACTGATAAGTATTGTCATTCCACTTCCATGCGTCATACCACCGGTAGTCTTCAATGACCTCATCAATGTCCAATCTCCAATTGAATTGACCACAGTGCAACCCCTTTCTTTCAGTTCATCGCTTATCATTTGGATCAGCCTCTGTTTATTCAGATCTCTTGACAGGAACTCCTCCTTCTTACCTGAGAACTCTGTCTCAGCAGGGAAGTTGACAATGGGATGAATATTGTTTCCTCTTCTTTGATGTGTGTTGTCTTTAATGGATGGCCCATCCCCATAGCCATCGAACACAATGGTGGTAGCTGAGCCATAATGTTGGATGGTGAAGTCTGCATATGACTGCGCAATTTTACCGTAGCTTTGTCCGTGCTTCCATGGTATTCGGTGAAGGAGTGAACCTCCATCAAGAACATAATGATCTGTTTCTGGTACAGTATCTAGGATTGCATCACTTGCATGATCACAGATTGCGTGTACAAGTTGTGGTTTATCAGCCTTGCGGAAGATGTTTCCAGCTTCAAAGAGGGCAGGAGGGAAAGGACTGAGTTCGTAACACATAACCTCCTCCAATGATGGCTCTCCAGTTTGGGAGACAATCAGGAAATGTTGAAAAAGAAGTGCAGAATCAATTGTTCGATCAGGAGCAACCTTGATAGACGATTTTTGTCCAAGGGTTATGGCTTTATCCTTTCTACTAAATGAGAATATGAATGCAGGCTGTCCAATCATTTTGTGCATGATATTGCGTCCAACAGAGTCATAATCATGCACGTTCACTCCGTCCTCAGCAACAACACCTGTAACAACATTCCTTAAAGAAGAGTCTGGAGAGAAAGGTGACCATATAGCAAGTTTTGAAGTGATCTTCTCCAGGTCAGCAGCATCCCTTTTCATCCTTGCCTCTGTTGAGTCCTTGTGCTGTTCTGATGTTGTGTATGTCTGGTTTGTGAACTCCTGCATTGCGGTGTTGTACTTTGATGTTATGCACTTTGACATGGTCCAAAGGGCTCTCTGATTGTCAGTCATTCCACTTCCATGCGTCATACCACCGGTAGTCTACAATGACCTCATCAATGTCGTCTCGATGACAAGATCTGAGCTGAGGCCTGCCCATGACTGGCTGCTGCGACGGATACCATGAAAACCCATTTTGAATTTTCTGAACACATCTGGGTGGTTGATGTGAAGCTGACTCATCTTTTGGACATAAAAGTGTACAGATTTCAAGTACTTGTAATGCCCAGCCGCAGCGAGAATCGGCATGCAGTCAGAAACAGTGCGTAGGTGCCAAAGCCAAGAACCTGTGCGATCTGCCGTTATCAGTGACCTAGCAACTACTAACATGTTTTGGTAATTTAGCCACAACTGACTTGTCTTGGATCGACCACACAGTTCCATCTTCCTTTTCCCCAGCTCTTCATTTATTCTAATGAGGGTCTCTGATATAAACACTGTTTCTATTGGCATTTCACCCTTAACTAGTGAGGCATAAATAGCTTCAGACTGTTCAACCATTGTTGCGAATCCATGACTTTCATCAATCATCTCTGACACCAGCATGCGGTTAAGACATTTGTCTACAAGAAGATGGCCACGGAATGCTCTCTGAACTGATTTGCCAGTCATCATATGGGCTACTGAATTTTCCCCATAGACTACTCCTAGAATGTCCTTAAGTCCTGTGCCATCCATCAGTGTACCAATCGCTCCTAGCAAATTCATAAATGTGTGAAATCCTCCTAGGAGCAGGACAATGGACTTGAGGTGACTACACTGTGGTGAATCTATGATTATCTCTGCTGCTTTCCAGTACAGCGGCTGGTCGAAGGTAACTACTGGGGCAAGGTGGTGCTTGGATGCAAGATCACACATGAACTCCAGTGTTGAAAGAATGCATGTTTTGTCTCCGGAGTTCCTGTCTATCATGGGTAAGTATCTCACTGAAGACTGCCCTGGATGTTCATTTCCCTTGTGCACAATGCGCATCATCCCCTGCCAACTTGGTGTGGCCTGTTTGAAATTGAATGATAACTCCCAAAGCAGATCAACCATCTTGTTAGATTCTGTGAATCTTGGAAGTTCTTTGAATGTTGTGGTTCTGCAAAAGTGTTTGGCAAAGTGATAATCTATTATCGCAACTTTTGAGCTCTGTACAATATTCAGTTCATTCATTTTGAACCTTGGGATCCTTTGGTTTGTCTTCTGTCCTGGTGTCAAGGCAGCTATCATGCCCATCCCATGAAATGTCCCCTTCCCATCAATTGTTAGAATGTTGTGATCTACATTGTCTGCTGCAAATAAGACGGTTGTGTTCGACACATCAATATCGTTACCAAGCATGTTGGGAGCATTACAATTTGCGGCATTCGCTTCAAACCTCTGCAATTCAGCATAGGAAGAGCAGAATCCCATCTTATTCAACGTATCTAAAATGAACCTAGATCGGTTTAAATGGTGCATTTGCACTGCAAGGCCAATTTGCAAAGGGGCAAGTACAGCTCACGGTCGGGCTGCTTGTACAATTGCGTGGCCAATGCTAGCAATTTTCTCAATTTGTCTCATTACCGACAAACAAAGCTTTTAACATAATATGGAGTGATTTTGGAATATAATCAAGGGCATTTTGGAGTTTGAGTGTGTCTGTAGTCGGGTACTCATTAACAGGTGGGACATTTGTCATTATGTCACTTTTTATGAGTTTTGCGGCTGTTTCAAGTAGGCGTCCCTTCTCAGACCTTTCTGTTTCAGGTAAGCGTTCATCCCTGTTTTGTTTTGTGTTGTTGAAGTAGGATCTGAGGATGTCTGATGTTTTCTCTCTTATTGTAACAATACAATCTAAGCCATCTCCTTCTGCAATAAATATGCTATTCTCATACCGTTGCATCAGCAGTGTTTTTAGGTATTGATTACCATATGGGATGGAATCAGCATTAGACAAATACTCTTGCATTTTACACCTAAGTGCAGAAACAGTCAGCTGTCCATCATCATTCAATTCAAAGTAAGCACACATTTTTGAGAAGGCTTGTTCTTGGTCCTCATTCTTTGGCCTTCCAGCCTTCCTCCGCTTTGGATGACAATCATGCTGAAATTGCGTGGGAACATCATGGTCACACCGGAAATGTGTGCTACAAGCGTTATAATACACGCAGTCTGCAGCCTGTAGATCACTACGATAGTATTCAACATTTACATTTGAATTTTAATGACCATTCATCATTTCGTTTATCACAGCTTTGCAATATAGACTTTGCAAAGTTGTCTGTTTTCACATAACTGTAGTCGGAACTTCCTTCATGGACATTTGTGCCGCAGAAAAGGCAATCAGTTTGGTTATTAAATGGATCTTCAGACTGCTTAGTAGTCCTTTTATTGGTACTGGAATCACTGCTGTGTTTCTTCTGTAAATGTAAATAAATCTGTCGACTATTTGTGTACAATCTGCGGCACTCTGGATGTACTTTCATGCCAGCAGTAAAAACAATACTGTCACCTCTTTTAACACTAGCTTCATTGATTCCATCAGCACCCTTCTGACGAATCTCAACTAAATCACTTCCATCTTCCAATTTGCAAATGGGACAGATGCACTCATCTTGAACCTAGCGATAAAGCAAGGCAAGGTGGAAGCCTTTAAAAAGGCTGTAGTTTGAATGAATCGAATATGCTGCCGCTGCTCAAGTTAGGACTTTACTCGAAGTAAGTCTAATGGCAAATGAACAGAAAATGAGAAGCAGAGCAAGTCTTATAAAGAAGACACTCCCCCTTCCACTGTGTGTGTGTGTGTGTGTGTGTGTGTGTGTGTGTGTGTGTGTGTGTGTGTGTGTGTGTGTGTTAGAGAGAGATTTTCTCGCACAAAGCACGGGAACCTGTCCGTTCCCGCAGTCAAAGCAAGGGAACTTGTCTTGCTCCCGCAGTCCAAGCACGAGAACCATGCTCCCCTATTCCATCAGGCAGTCATTTTGAAAATGATGCCTTTCTAGCAGTTATATTTACCTAGATTTGTCTCACGTTCTTAATGTATAGAGGTACCAGAATCAGTTGAAACATTCTTTTGTAACATTTTCCATTTGAGATATAGCCATTCTAAGCTCCCGGTCGCCATTTTGGACGCCATTATGAAAATGAAGCCTTTCTGGGAGGTATATTTTCCTAGATTGTTAGTATGTTCATAAGCATATTTGCAGGTACCAGAATCAAGTGAAAAATCATTCGAATAATCTTTTTCTATTGAGATATATAGCCAATTTAAGCTTGGCTGGCCACCATTTTGGACGCCATCTTGAAAATGAAGCCTTTCCGGAAGGTGTTTTTTCCTTGATTTTTAGTATGATCGTAAGCATATCCAGAGGTACCAGAATCAGTTGAAAATTCCTTTGCAACATTTTTTGAATTTGAGATATAGCCATTTCAAGCTCCCCGCAGCCATTTCGGCCGCCATCTTGGAAATGAGGGCTTTCTGGGAGGTATATTTTGGTATACTTTTAGTATGCTATTCAGCACACCAAATACTACTAGAATCCATTGAAAAACCTTGTGTATCAATTTTCTTTTCTTTTTCTTTTTCATAGATTGACTCACCTAGAGGTACTGAGGAATTAACCTCACTATTATACTGCGCTTCTGAAATTATTTAAGACACTATTGCGCCTTTTAAAACCATGCGTCTTAAAGCTAAACCTCAACCATGGTTAAATGACAACACTCGCACAACCAGGCAAGCATGTAGACGGGCTGAGCGTAAGTGGAAGAAAGATAAATTACAAATGTTCTATGAAATACTTAAAAACAGCCTCTCCATCTAGTAGAAAACTATAAGACAAGAAAATCTAAATACTTTAAGGATATTATATCCAAAAATACTCATAATCCCTGTGTGCTTTTTAACACCATTAACTCTGTTCTGAATGTCCCCCAATCTACATGCACTGATATTTCATCAGATAGTGACAAATTCTTAATTTTTTCTGTTGACAAGATTTATGCTATTGGAGCTTCTATCTCTCTCCCAACCCATGACCCCTTTTTACCTGTCAGCTGCCCAGCAGCTTTTAGCAAGTTTAGTTTTGTTTTAAAGACATTTTTTTATACTACAGGACCTATATCCTATATTCTAAATATCATTAACAGCAGCCTTAACACAGGTATTAGATTAAAGCATGCTATAGTACAACCTCTAACTCTAATCCCCAATCTGGATGCGTCAGTCCTCTCAAATTGTAGACCTATCTCCAAACTTCCATCCCTTTCTAAGGTATTTGAAAAAGTTGTCTTGACACAACTTCAATCTTATCTAGATGCTAATGGCACTTTTTGAGGTATTCCAATCAGGCTTCAAAGCACTTCACAGCAAAGAAACAGCATTGATAAGGGTTTGTAATGACATCCTATTAGCTACTGATGCTTGTGATTCTGTCATCCTTATTATGCTAGATCTCTCAGCTGCATTTGACACTGTAGACTATAGCTGGGACGACTAGTCGACGTAGTGGACGTAATCGACTTCAAAAATTCGTCGACATGAATAATTTGCATCGACGCGTCGCCTCCCCCCCCCCCCCCCCCACTCTCACTCCAGTCGTGGCGGTAAATATGCACCAGAACGCTAGTCGCCAATCGTTGAAATTCATAACAATGGCGGTGTCACGCCAAATTTGTACCGGGTGCCAAATTTGTACCGGGCACGTCATCAGTTGTCCGTTGCCGTTGCTGAACGGACAACTGATTACTTAAGGGTTGTCCGTTGCTGGGCAGGTTTCAAAAAACATTCGCGCTCGTGTTGCCAAAGAAGAAATTACTTAATAAAGATAACGGATCGCTAGATAACACTTGTTTTTACTTTATATTTGTATTTTATTTAATTGTTTAATCAAATTTAGCTAGTAAACTGAGTGTTTAAAGCGGGTTTCAAAAAACATTCGCGCTCATGTTGCCAAAGACGAAATAACATAATACAGAAAACGGATCGCTAGATAACACTTGTTTTTACTTTATATTTGTATTGTATTCAATTGTTCAATCAAATTTAGCAAGTAAACTGAGTGTTTAAAGCAGGTCAAGGACGAAATAGCACAATACAGATAACGGATCGCTAGATAACACTTGTTTTTACTTTATGTAACAAGCTTCAAGGTTCGCGAATGTTCGTGAACCTTTCACGTCATTCAGCGCGATCATCTGTTGCCAGGCAGGTTTGGAATGGATTACGTATGGATGACGTGCCCGGTACGAATTTGGCACCCGGTACAAATTTGGCACCCGGTACAAATTTGGCGTGACAGCGGCGGCAAGCAGTAGCGGGAGCACAGAGGCTGGTGGTATAAAACTCGGCCAAAAGCCAACTCCGAGGTTTTGTTTACCAGCGTTGCTATGGTGACCGGTCTTGCGTGTTCCAACGGTTTATTAGGTATCTAATAAGCTGTCTAATCACTTCATTCACTGCCTCTTCCGTGGTCATTACAATATAATGAATAGACTTTGTCGGGTTCGTATTTTATACTCTGGTGAAAAGAGAACTTTTGTCATGTTATGTAGTTCTAGTCTAGCTGTTGACTGTCGAAATTCCACGATCTAGCAACCAGTTCTAAGTAGTAAGAGAACTTTTGTCATGTTATGTAGTTCTAGTCTAGCTGTTGACTGTCGAAATTCCACGATCTATCAACAAGTTCCAAGTAGTAAACACACACTACAAGTTGACAATTTAAATTACAGAAATCCTTTTCGAAGTTGGGTCTCTGAGGTGGCAGTGAATTATTTTTCAGTTTGCACAATGAGAGGGGGAGGAAGGAGTAGAACAATATTTTTATATTTGGTATATTCCTCCTGATTGACTTATTTTGTTCATTTGTTAGATACTACAAAAATGCACTATTTTGCAGTTTGCACAATTTAAGTGCCATGTTTGCAGAATGTTGTTGCACAAAAAAGTGGCATGTTAAAGAAATGTTTAATAAATGTTGATATTTTAACAACAAATGTTTTGATATCCATATTGTGTGAATAGTTACACTGATGAAGTAATGTGAAATAATCGGTAACTGAAAAAATATCCGTTAGATTAATCGTAAAATTAGTCGTCAGATTAGTCGACTAATCGAAAAAATAATCGCTAGATTAATCGTTTGAAAAATAATCGTTTGGGACAGCTCTACTGTAGACCACACTATCCTCCGCTCCCGCCTTGAGCAATGTGTATCTGATAGAACCTTTTCTGTCAGCCTGGGGGACTTTAAATCAACCTCATCACCTCCATCATGTGGTGTTCCCCAGGTCTATATTCTTGCACCTATACATTCTTCCACTAGGCTCCATTTTCAGAAAATATGGCATCTCATTCCATTGGGATGTAGCCTGGCTCCGCCCCCTAATTAATTCTGCTCAATTTGAATTTCCCTTCAGTACTATGTCTGGGTCTGCGGTATGTGTTGTGGGTTTTCTCCGTCCAAATTTTCTGCGTCCAATCAGCGAACAGAGGTAGTGTCTGAGAACAATGACGTTAAAGTCAGCGTGATTCCCGGCCAAACGTTAGCGATTGGTTATGGCACATCCAGAGTGGCACTGGGCAGATCCAATAGTTTTAAACTTCAACAGACACCCGCCTTCAAGTGAGTTACCGTTTGTCAATTGAGTAGGTCCAGACTCTCTGTGCAAATGAAATGAAGTATGAGAGTCTGGTAGGACCAGACTAATTGCTATGCTGACGACACACAAATTGACATACCTCTGAAAGGACAAGATTCCACCACTATTATACTGTCTGGAGAATGTCAATGCTTGGATGGCCTTACATTTTTTGAGCTTCAATGACAGCAAAACGGAGGTCCTGTTATTAGGACCAGGTACTACCTGTAACACCAATGGTATTGACTTAAGCACCCTCAGCACATATGTCAAGTCCCATAGAAGAAGATTGGGTAGAACAGCTTTGAGAAACAGCTTTGACAAACAGGTTAAGTCCGTTGTAAAATCAAGTTTCTTTCAATTGAGAAATATTTCTAAAGTAAAAAAAAGAGACTGTGCCTGACTTCGAAAAAGTAATCGATGCATTTGTAACTACCAGGCTGGACTACTGTAATTCCCTATATGTTGGTCTCAACAAAGCCACCCTCTCTCGCTTACAGTTGGTACAAAATGCTGTAGCTCGCCTACTAACGGGCAATTGTAAGGGTGAACATATTTCCCTCATCTTACCCACCCTTCACTGGCTCCCTGTCCACCATAGAATACATTTTAAGATCCTGCTACTAACATTTAAATGCTTAAATGGAAAAGCCCCCATGTACCTATCCGACTTACTAGTCAAATACACTCCTATAAGAAGTCTCAGATCCTCTGACCTGCACTTACTGGCTGTTCCCAAAACTAAAACACAAATGTAGAGGAGATAGGGCATTTGCTGCTGTTGCCCCTATACTATGGCACAGCTCGCCACTGCATATTAAATTGTCCCCCTCTGTAGCCATTTTTAAATCAAATCTTAAAACTCATCTCTACTCTATTGCCTTTAATTCAGTATAACCTTTTTACAATATCTTTATCACATCTTTTAGTCTTTTGATCCTGATTGTACATTGATTTGTGCATCAATGCATTTCTGCATTGTGGCAATGTCTAGCCAACATTATCATTGTTATTTCTGTCATCGTCGTCTCAAATGTTTGATTGTTACTTGTTTAATTGTTGTTTGTTGTATCTTTGTTTTTTGATTTCTTTCTTTATAGTACTTTGGTCAAGTGTTTTTTTAAATGTGCTTTACTAAAAAATGTACGTTTACATTTTACATTTTTGAACATCAAACACTCAGGCCCCGTCCACAGGAAACAGAGTTTTTGGTGAAAACGCATAAGTCTTGCACGTTTGGGCCGACCGTCCAGACAGATCCGGCGTTTTCGTTGTCCGAAAAAGCACTTTTCCGAAGAAAGGTCCCAGGGTGAATAAATTTAAAACGGACCTATGCGTTTTCGTGTTAGGATTCTAGCGGACACCTGAAATGCAAAAGATGACTTCCCCCCAGCATCTGAGCGACGTTAGAGATGTGTTTTTTTTTTATTATTTTTGTAGCTTTGAATACAGCCCCTTGGTAAATGTCATTACTAACCGTATATTAAAAAGTATTTCTGCTCAATCTAAAATGTTCAACAACTGCCATCTCCTCCTCGATTTAATGTTTGTATATAGCTCGCAGGCTGGATGCGTGCAGGATTGATACGCTCCACTATTTTTTGTGGAGAACCAACGCATTGAATATGTACTACAGCTCGATGCGTTTACGCAATGAGTCCGTCTTTACAGACATATTCCTGAAACGCATCAAAGGAAAATGAAGGGGAAAAGATAGTTTTTTCGCCCGTGTGGACAGGGCCTCAGAAAGACGTCCCTCTGTAGTCAATGACATCAGTCTATTTCTCAGTTCACTTAGATAATAAGTATAAGTAAGGTTCCCTTTAATTATATAGTATACAAGAATATAAGGTAAATATTGCTACAATGGAGCCAAATGTAAACACTGTATTGAGATCTCCTGGCCTCCCTTTGCCTGCATTCCAATGAACCCCCGATGCCTCATTTAAATGGCCCCTCACAGAGCCATCCGTTATCCCCTGTGGTTTCTCCTATCTTATGCCCCGTCCATTAGGGCGGTACGATTTGGGGAAATAATCTAATTGCGATTATTTTGGCCACTATTGCAATTGCGATTTAATGTGCGATTTTTTATGATTTATTAAGTTCCTTATGTTGTGTATTATTCACTAAAAAATAAATAAATAATTCTTTAGTATGACCAATACAACATTGGAAGCAGTCAACATAAAAACTGCTCTTTCCTTTCGGCCAGGCCGATGTGTTGAGATTAATTAATATTATGAACTCCTTTATTCAACTATTGACTTGTAAAATAAAAATAATTGAATCGTACTGATTTCCCGTCAGTAACGGTAACAAATCACTTTATTTTGATTAGCAAACTCTGAGTAGCAAACCCAGATATTTATATATATTTTTGACAATCACGCATGGAAATGTACATAAAAAAATTATTGCATCGAGATGCATCGATAATCGCTTCAGAATCGAATCGTTGACCTCATAATCGGAATCGAATCGTGAGGTGCCAAGAGATTCCCACCCCTACCGTCCACACGGGCAAAAACAATCTTTTCCTCTCCGTTTTCCTTTGACGTGTTAAAGGAATATCTCCGTAAAGACAGACTCATTGCGAAAATGCATCGAGCTGTAGAAACATAAAACAAAAAAAAAAAAAGCGGAGTGCATCCAGCCTGCACGCTGTATAGAAACATTCAGTCGAGGAGATAGCAGTTGTTAAACCTTTTAGATAGAGCAGAAATACTTTTAATGTACAGTGTTATTATTTAGCGTTATTAATTACATTAACCATGGGGCTGTATTTAAAGCTACAAAAATAATACAAAACATAAAAAAAAATAATAATAATTCAACGCAACTCTAACGTCGCCCAGCTGGTGGGGGGGGGGCGATGACGTAATTTGCGTTTCAGCCGTCTACACAAATCCTAACACGAAAGTGCATAGGTCCATTTTAACTTATCCACCCTGGGACCTGGTTTCATAAAAGTGTGTTTTCGGGCCTCGGTAAAACGCCTGATCCGTCTGGACGGTTGGCCCAAACGAACAAGACTTATGCATTTTCACCCAAATATTTGTTCCGTGTGGAGGGGGTCTTATGGTCTGCGAATGTTTAATTGTAGGCTTCAACTTAGACATTTAAGTTAACTCACCCATACCCCGGTTAAAATCAGACACTACCAGCTTATGATTATGACTGTATGCCACAGACAAATAAAGTGGTATTGTTAACTGTTACAAATTTTACTGTTTAAATTAATATTGCTTTCACAGGGCTCATTTCTTAAACCAAAGTGGTAAGTCATGGTGATTTAAGATCAGGTGATGACAAAAGGCGATGAATGGATTTTAATCAAAGACCTCACTTCATATAAGTGTAATTGTGAGAAGGTGAAATCCTCCCCCTTCTCACAGTCTCGCATTAGAGAATTATTGTTATTATATATATATATATATATATATATATATATATATATATATATATTATAATTGGGATGGTGTAAAATTGGACTTCCGCCACGGTAGGGGGCAGTGTGGTAAGGGAAGCTCAGGATCATGGCATCAGGGAATAGCCCAGGGGGTGTTGATAAAAACAGCTGTGTTTATTTAGTTTCATGTATTTTGTATTCACACAATGTACTTTCTGTTCATTTATGTAGGATTGGTAGCTTTAGCTACAGAACGTTCCCCCAACTAGTGGTCTGGCCCATACGGCCTTGATTGGTCCAATTCATTTCCCTATTTAAGGGCTGGTGTTTAGGTGTTTGGGGGCTGAAGGTGGTGCTGGCTTGATGGGAGGCCAGTACGAGAGACGTATGTTTTGGTTAGGCTATGTTATGTTATGCTATCTTAGGTTATGCTTGCTGACTGATGCAGTCATTTTCATTGGAACGTTGCTTTCTTTTTTTGTGAATGTTTTGGAGAAAATAAAACTTTACTTTTCTTTATCCTGAGACAATTGCCCTCATTTTTACCCACACTCTCAGAATCTGGTTGGCCACTACGCCCACACTACGTGGGGCGACTACGCCGGTCCCTCACAGTAATGTATAATATGCAACTTCATGTTAGGGTTGCCGCGGTGTGGACATTTTCACACCGAGTAATACACTCATGTCAACACCGGTATTACGAGTATAAACGGTATAAACTTTGAAACTAGGTCAACCGCCATCTTCTCCAGCAACTCTCCTCTCACACTCGGTGACAGCGTCTGGCAGCGCGCCAATTCACGGTGACAGTGTCTTATAACGTTCTATATATAATAGTATAACATAATTTTATACATAATATCACGGCCAAAAGCTCTGTGCGCCTCAGGATGGCCGTAGTTGGGGGATCTCACGCAGGGATTGGGCTTTGCGAGGTTTGTTTACAGGCGTTGCTATGGTTAATGGTCTTGTGTGTTCCAATGGTTTATTACGTAGACTATCTATTATTATATCTATCTATTATTACATTTTTATTTCCTTGATTATAATTTTTTTTTTATTACTGAAAAAACAAAAAAACAAAAACGGTGTTGCAACACCGAGTAATCAGTGTGGTCTTCAACACCGCTAACACTGGTAATACCGTATACCGCGGCAACCCTATGTATCTATAATAGGGATGCACGATATATCGGCAGTGATATCGTTATCGGCCGATGTTAGTCATTTTTTAACATATCGGTATCGGCGCGATAAGTAAAACTGGTCCGATATTAACAGCCGTTATTTATTTCCGTCTAGTTGCTGTTGTGTGTGTTTTTTGCCCATGCGCAGCTTGTTTGGTCATGCGACAGTGTCAGTGACGCAGCCAGAGACGCACGGAGAGGCAGTACAGGAGTGTTTGTCACTTTAACTGAAAAGAATCAATGTCGGCGGTTTGGATGGTTTTTACGGTCTCAAATGAAGGTACTCGAATTGCAATATGCAGTACTTGCAAAGCCAAAGTAATGCGCGGAGGATGCCGTGTCAAATCATTACATACATTATCGTAGTGAAATACAGTTTCTGTTGTGTTTTATTTGCCGTTCCGTAATACCATTGAAACGGGAACCGGAACCGAAATCGGCTGGACAGAGAGCGTTTGCCTATCGAGCCCCCTTCCTATGGAATAGGCTGCCATCAGTGATCAGGGACGCTGACTCTGTGGAGCTATTCAAAGGAAAGCTCAAAACGCACCTCTATAATCTTGCATTTGGAGTGTGAAAACGACAGATGTGAAGTGAAGACTACTCTGTTTGCTTGTGCTTTTCTTATTACATTATACATTCCCACTATGTACTTTTCCGTTCTAATTCACTATTCTGTCTGTTCTAGCGTGTTGCGGGTACTGGACTGGATGCCTGGACTCTCCTCATGGATAACCGGCCAGAACCCCATCACCATTTCAATATGATGTGCATGTATTTACCTGTATGTCAATTGTGGCACCCATTGCACTCCTGACCATCCCTGGAAAAAGGGCTCCCCTACACTGCGTTTCTTCTCAAGATTTCTTCCTTGCTGATTCAAGGGAGTTTTTTCTTGCCCGTGTGGGGGCATGGGTAAAGGGGGGTGTCACAAATATTTGGCCTGTTAAGCCCTTTGAGACTGTCATGGTGATTAAGGGCTATACAAATAAAATTGAATTGAATTGATATGGTTATATTTGGTTGTAGTCTTTTCGCTCGGTTCTCCGGATCAACAATAGGGCTAGAACTGAGTGAAAAGACTACAACCAACCTCCCTTGATATATTTTATTTAGCCTATTTCACAGATTTGAGTTGAAATTGACTTAAACTTGAAACACTTTTTGTAATTTATTAGACAAGTGTCTGGTTTAAGTTATAAAACCTTACACGAAAGTGCACAAATATTTTGATTTGTGATCTTTATTGTGATTTATGATCCAAACTGTAAAAGTAGCCTAAAACTAACACTGTTATTAACTTGTGTTTGTTATGGATGCCCTGTAACTTGTTGAAGAAACAATGTATTTCGAAGTTTTGGTAAATAAAGAAATAAATAACTTTTTCATATTCAGTGTTTACATGTTCTTCAGTATACAAAATCATCATAGAAACTTGTTTTTATACCAATATCGATATCGGTAAATATTGTTTATCGGCCGTAACAGCAATTTTAATATCGGATATCGGTATCGGTCAAAATGTTCATATCGGTGCATCCCTAATCTATAATGTTTAATATGTAACCCTCTTGTACGTAATGCTTGAATTACTGTATGAGACTGTAATGTGAGCACGGGGAGGGGTGATCATAAATGCTAATGGGGCCGGGGATGGCCTGTAGATTCAATTTAAGAGCATTGTGATCGGTCAAGGAAGTCACAGATTTTGGGGTTACCTTAGAGATCCGGGCCGGATAAGCCAGTTCTTTGCAAACAAACTCAGGTGATGTCTGTGCAGTGACAATGAAGCCTTGGTCATTCAACCAGCCTTGATCATTCAAATCGATCAGTATTTTTATGAGTGTATGTGAACATGGGTTTTATCCACGATAAAATACAGACCAAAACACTTTGACATCTTTATAAAATGTCTCTTGCTGTCGTGTTAGTCTTACCGCAAACTGCTACAGTGTGCCATTTTCCTACATTACCCAGAATACATTTCATTACCCGCTGTAAACAACAGGAGTGCTAGCCTGGCAGCGCTGTCTTTAACTCAGCCAGGGGAGCTTTCTAGAACAGTTAATGTAGGATTCTCAGTAGTACTCGCTCTCAGAGAAGGGGTAAAAAGGTCAAACCGTGAGGCAGGCAGGGTGGACGATCTCTGCGCAGTTGGAGCATTCCATCAAGAGGAGGCTGGGATCGCCCGTGTCGTCCTGGTTTGGCTCCTGGCACACCTCGCACACCGCCGACAGGGGGAGGCCGGGCTGCACAGGGCCAGGGAGGACATGGTTATGGTTAGAGTTAGAACACCGTTAGAACACCGCTAGAATGCATCATACACGCCATTGCACGGGCTGCACAAGGCCAGGGAGGAAACGTTAGAACGCCGTTAGTACACCGTTAGAACACATCATACACGCCATGTGGCAGGCTGCACGGGGCCAGGGAGGACACTGTTAGAACCCCGTTAGAACCCTGCTAGAACAACGTGAGAACCCCATTAGAAAGCATCATACACGCCATGATTACAGTCATACAAGCTTTACTAGCAATTCACGAACACCAGCTTGATGAGCAGGTATTGGAAGGTCCACTGGAACAATTATCAGGACCCAACCCTTTGTTCATCAAATGGTTGCATTAAAACCACGCAAAAGACAGTATAACGCAAATTCATAGTTGGTTCAGATTATATTCAACAGTCGGGGGAGTTATTCCTCAGGTACAACTGGTTTTGGTATTCCTGTCAAAATTGTATGCATGGGCGGCATTTATACGTGGTTAAGTAGTGACAGGTCATTCAGGACGTGGGGCCACACTCACAGACAGACAGTCATGATGGGGGACAGACAGACACTCAGGATGTGAGGACAGACACAGTCAGGACGTGGGGACACACAGGTAGACAGACAATCAGAGAGGACGTTGGGATACAATCACAAACAGACAGTCAGGACATGGGGACAATCACAGACAGACAGACAGGACTTGGGGACACACTCACAAACACACTCAGGACGTGAGGACACACTCCAAGACAGCCATGATGTGGGTACAGACGGACGTGGCGACACACAGACACTCAGGACACACAGACAGGACGAGGGGACAGACAGAAAGTCAGGACGTGGGGACACACAGACAGGACGTGTGTCCCCTTGTGTACACAGATGCAGTCAGATCACACAGACAGGACGTGGGGACAGACTCCCAGCCAGACAGTCAGGACACACTCACAGACAGGACGTGGAAAGCACTGACAGTCAGGACACACAGAGAAGACGTGGGGACACACTCACAGCGAGCCAGTCAGGACTTGAGGACACACTCACAGAAACAGTCAGGACATTGGGACACACTCACAGCCAGCCAGTCAGGACTTGGGGACACACTCACAAATAGAGAGTCAAGACATGGGGACACACTCACAGCGAGACACTGGCGCAAGACGCAGGTCTGCTTCAGTTTCCCCGGCCCGCCGAACTTCTTCATGTCTCTGCAGAAGTTGCAGTCGCCACATTCGGTCCTCATGCAGGCCTCACAGCGCTTGCACCTGGCCAGGGGAGGAGACACACAGCATTGTTACAACACTCTGAAATGCCTAGACACGGTTCTGAAATGCTTCTTCAAAGCAAGCCCATTCATTACGAAGCCTTCACTCTAATGCAATGACTTGTAATGCGCTAAAAATAACCTTTTACAAAGATATTATTATTATTTTGTTCTTGCATGGTTGCAGAGAGTGGAACTGATTTGAAATTTTTTAGCAATACATTACACTACTTCACTCTACACAAGCCTAAGATTTTTACTCTTGTGTACTGTACAATAAGATGTAATAAAAGTGATTCTGATTCATACTAGGGTGGTACAGTATAAACGTTATAGCAAGTACACCGGTTTTGACGTTACCGTGAGGCGGGTGTGACGGGTAGACAGTGTTGTGTGTAACGCGTTACAAATTAAGTAAGATGTTAATACAGCAATGTAACTACTTTTTCATGTAAAAAGTAAAGTTACGCTCAAGTACTGAAAATATGGCAACGAAACGTAATTCCTTTTTCAAAACGTTACTTTTCCCAGGGACAGACTTGATAGGGATACTGCCTTATCAGGTAGTATGCTATTGCGCAGGTACGCAGCAAGCGCGCCAGCGTGCTTGCTGGTAGCGTGAAGCTGTCTCTGCATCTCTTTCACAGATATCGCTGCCGCAGGCATTGCCCCTAAGCCAGTCCTTACGATCAAAAAAGCCAGCGGTGGAACGAGATAACAAACTCTGTCACTGTTAACCTGTGTAAGGAGGCTTTACAGAGATGGTGAAAACATTCAATCCCAGGTACGCGTT